>NW_004444236.1:75066-77494 GCF_000243295.1 Trichechus manatus latirostris
ATCCCTACCTTCACGGTCTCTTCATCACCATCACATGCCCCTCGCTCAATCAGGGAGTTCCCCAGGTTGTTGACTGCTTGCACTTGCTCAGCTCGGCCATTGACCTCACTTTCAAAGGCCTGATGCTTCAAGTATTTCCTCTGAAGGCAATTAGAAACAAAATTACCCTTCCATTTAGGGAAGCAGGATAAAGTAAATGCTGATGAAAAGGAAGAGTTAATGTTTCTGTCATAGCATTTCTGAAGGTGGTGATGACTTCTGAAGAACCCACTGCACGTTAGACTCAGAAGTCCATGTTGTTGAGGTCAGTGGCCTCAACAGTAACAGAGTGGTCAGTATAGTTGAATGACCATTCAATCAACAATCTGGGTATGGTGAAGTTTTCTGAGATTCCTATTTTGAACTTACCTGAATGTTGGTGGGATCTTTGTAGGATTCATCACAGGCTATGGGCAGCATCTCACTGATCCATTCTTCCAGTTCCTCAAGGTCACGGTTAAATTGTTTCAGGTCAGCATAGCCTCCAAGCTTCTTTTTCTCAGCAATTAGCTGAGCTTTGAGAGCATTCCACCTGGAGTAGGGGATCAGATCACTCTCTGCCCTCTGCCTTTCCTCTAAGCTCTGATTCTATATCTATGAATCTTTCCATTCACCAGCCTGGCTCTTCCCCTCTCACACAGTTTCATTACTTTTAAATATAAAATGTAGTGGTTAAGCCAGATAATTTCTAAGGCACTTTTTGGATCTTTCATTCTATGATACTAGGTCAAAAAGTTTCCCAAAGTGTCAAGATAGTTTTAGGCATCTGGAATGGAGAAGAACCCAAAGTGTCATCTCCACATTCAAGACTATCAAAGAAGTTCTTTTGCTACATGTTCGTGTAGCTCACAAAACAATCACTCAGGTCTCACCTGTCTACCACCTGTTGGAGCCGAGCAGCAATCTCTTCCTTGGCGTAGTGGTCATCATCTATGAGCCTCTTAGCAAAATCTTTTAGGTAATTGATCTTATCGTCCTAGTGAAAGGAAAAGGAGAGAGTGCAGATGTCTGGAGATTAGTCCCTTGGTATAATCCCAGACTCCCTCCTAGAAAAGGACAGACATATCCTTTGTGGTTTAGGGGACAGCACCAGGACCAAAGATTAAATGCTTTTACAGAGAGGTAGATTTCAATTCAACAAGGGAAGAAACATTTAATAATCAGTGCTGGTCAACAAGTAGATGGGCTACTTGTGTGGAACTGAGTTCTCTGGAGAACAGTCATTTCCCAGGGCAACTGTAGAGACTTATTCTTGCATTTGGTGTTGAAATAGTCTATAAAGTCTCTTTCAGTTCTAAAAGTCAGGTTTTTTGAATTCTAAATTCTGCCTGATTATCTTTTGAAATTTTCTAATATAAATATCTTGGAAGGCAAAATCAATTCTAGCTCTCCCCACCTAGTTATTGATCAAATATTGAAAATAATGTTTTCTTAAAATTTAAGCCCATTGTATACTTTCAATTCTGAGTCAACATTTGCTTGTTACACTATAAGACTATAAATTTATGAGAATTCTTCAAAAATATAACTGCTATAATTTTTTTGTGATCTGAATAACTTGCGTGAAAATCTTAAAAAAAATAAACTTGATTTTACATTTAGGATGAGAGAGGAGATATAATTGATTACCAATTAAAAGAGTTATTTTATAGAATCTTTTGTTCAGTTTATTAATTTATAAGTATCGTAGATAAAAATTATATTGAGTGAAGATCTTTCAGTGAACTTGGTACAAATGTTGTCTTCCCTACTTTTTAGCTAAGCAATCAGTCATATGATTTCTCTGAGACAGTAAGTTTCCTTATCTGTAGACTGAAACATGACAATAATCTATGTTCTAGAGTTTTTGTAAGAATTATTTGAGATGTTTGTGAAACTGATTTATAAGCTACCACGTGCTAAGTTATCATTAGTTATCATATTCATACAAGAAAATAAACTCATCTGTCCCTCTGAACCTAGAAGAGATGGAGACCTCTCTCTGTCTCTCTCTCTACCTACCTACATACCTTTCTATCTGTCTGTCTATCTATCTGTCTGTCTGTCTACCTACTTACGTACCTTTCTATCTGTGCACCTATTTTCTAGAGCAGTTTTAGGTTTACAGAAAAAATTGTGCAGAAGTTACAGAGAGTTCTCATATATTTCTCCTCTTGCACATGAGATCTTTACTTGTTAATTTTATTGTCATTGACAAATTTTAAAGCATTGAACTGAGTATTCATATAAGATGGTCACAACTTTAGGTTATCTATAAGGAAGTATAGGAAAATAGAAATGCTAACCCTTTAGTTTAAGAGGTAAGCTCCAGAGAAATCCCTTTAGATTGCATACCAAACAGTTACCACAATTTTAAACATATGCAAAAGTAAACTTCTTCACACCTCAA
>NW_004444236.1:78051-79347 GCF_000243295.1 Trichechus manatus latirostris
AGGCTGTCTAAGGAGTCCTTGTCATCTGATCTCAGGAAATTCTCACGTGCCACCATCCAGCTCTCAGCCTGATCACATTTCCCTTGGAACAGCTATGGGGAATGAAGTTAGAAGTATATGGTACATTCATCATTCATTCTGGGGGGACAAAGGAGATGATTTTACTCTCTCCTGTGATATTGTATTGACATAAGAGATCCTGCAGGGGGTACTTATATTCTTCTAAGAATTGTGGGTCCGTGTGTTTATGTGTGTGTGTGTGTGAGAAAGAGAGAGAGAGAATGATAGAGAGACTGAGAATTGGACTGTAGGGTAGATTATAGACAGGTACTTAACCTCACCTCTACCTACCATTTCAATATGCTAATTATCTTACTTGTGTGGTCATTAATTCCCTGGAAACTTTTTCTGGGTTCTGGCCCCATTCAGTCATTCATTCACTTGTCGAATATATACTTTTACATATGGGTATTTACCTGGAATAATTAACAAATGCTGTTAACTTTGTTCAAAATGTCAACAGCAATGCTTGTTACTGCCAGCGTAATTCTTAGACAGTAGTAAGGCCTTCAGAGACAGGGGTTGGGTATTCCTAAGGGTTTCTAGACACCAGAGCTTTGGAGTTCTCATTGGTGATTTGGTGGTTTTAGGAATAAGGAGAGTAGTCTCCTCCACCTTCTGGAAGCTTCCACCTCTAGGAAACATTGACATTCTCTATTATTTCAAACATTTAAAATTGGCAGACATATCTGAGAAAGACCTGAGCTACATAATTCTCAATAGTTGCTTTGGAGCAGTATCAGTGGCGAGATGAGCTGTGGATTTTTAAGAACAAGAAAGGGTCTGTGAGTCTTTGCTAAAGATAAGCAGACTTTATTTTATGACAATCATCTACTCATCTCTCAAGTCTCTGCAAGTCAGAGATATGTGAAATTTAGATGAGTTCGGGGAAAATCTCCTCTGACCTAAGGTAATTTAGAGGTATTGGGACGATTAGGAAAAGTAGGGTTGATGAAGTAAAGACTCTCTTTGTGAAAGACAACGACATAACAAATGAGAGGGAGTCATTGAGATGTTTGGAAAAGAGAACAATCATCTTCATCAGTCAAGAACAGACTGGAGTTTGTGTGCTTTTATAGCCACAACTCAAAAACCCTGAACATTCATGGGCACAGACAACACACACACACACGCATGCACGCACACATACACACGCAACATCCATACCATGAATTTTAGCTATTTGGTTCTTTTACTCCTCTCTGAACACACATTTTATATAAGCTATATTCCATT
>NW_004444236.1:79465-84533 GCF_000243295.1 Trichechus manatus latirostris
AGCTGACCTCCATTGTGTTTTACTCTTCTAACGAGGATAAGAGAAAAGACCACCACAACTATTAGTCTACACAACAGAGAATGCCACATCGGATAACATGAGATGCCCTTCTGCTTATAGAATGAAAAGGCCTGTGAGTCGAAAACCTGTATCATGTAAAATTTCATAGAAGAAACAGACTGAGATTGATCCTGCTTAACAATTGGTAATTTGCTGTACCTGCAAATCCAGACATTGGTCTAGCATCTTCTTGCGTTGTTCCCAAGCTTTCTCCAAATCATCTCTCTCTTGTCGGACATCTTGAAGCTTTTTTTCAATTATAAGGCTATCACGGTGCCCACTGTCTATAAGTTCTGCACCGGAGTCCTCTAAGGCCTGAAAGGTGGGAGCATCAGCTTCCATGTCAGCATGCTGTTCCTGTGGGGAAAAGGGGCAGACACTGCTGAGGCCAATCCTATTACTAAAAATCGCAAAATATGGGGTGACTGTGAGATCCAGTGATTAGTGGCTGTGGCTTTCGTAGCTATACCTTGTGTCGTTCCCGCAAGATCTCTATGCCAGTTAAGTCCTGAGCCAGCTCCTGTGACGATACCATCCCATCCATGGCACTGATCCAATTCTGTAGATCCCTAGAGAATTAGAATATTGGCATTGACAAGAAAACCTTGTAACTTGCTACAAGGCTGTCTGCCTATTACTTTTCTCTTTCTAGAGAAGGATTGACATCTGACTTTGTATGCTTTACAGATCTCAGGTTTGCTATTTGCCCTGTGTCACTTAACGAGAGCAATCCCTTGCATTTGAAAATCTCTTCATATATATTATCTCTTTCACTTACAACAATCCTGTACAGAGCATGAGTAATTTATCTGTTTCCATTTTAGAGATGAAAAAATCAGACTGGAAAAAGTCATTAGCCCAATGTGACACAACTAAAAGGAGATATCTGGACTGGAACCCAGGCTTCTGGCATCCTGAGCCAGTATATATTCCATTATTCCAATTAACTCCTGCCCCTTTTAAGTGGCTTCTTGTGTTTAAAGATCTGTTTCATTATTGAGTCTCAAAGAAGGCATGTCCTTCCTTTTGCTTTTATTCACAGCAGAATTCAGTACAGGCTTCTGCTCACTAAAACACACTGTCGATTAAGTTGTGGGTCTATTTCCCATTCTCTTAAAAGCAGTCAAGAAGAAAGATAATGTGGACCTAATGTCTGTCCTCCCCAGAGAGTAAATGTCAAGTAGCTATGCATTAACTTAAAATTATGTATGGAGATCCAATTAAACATAAAGAGTGCCCTGATCCCTGTTTGCTAAATAGAAATCATTAGCTTGGTTCTAGGGCAGAAAGTTCTCTTCTTTTATAAAATCATCCATTTATTTATTCAAGCAACTAAGTTTTATTGGTGTTTACTCATTAGCTAACATTGAGAAAAAGACATATTGTTGCCTTCTAGGAGCTCACACTTTCCACTGAAAGGGAAAAAAAAGCAAACAAAACATAAACACTATTAGCTATTTCTGATACCAGTATTTGTGCTTTTTCCACTACATGGCTTTTTAAAATGTGTGATTAATGCTAAAAAAAAAAAAAAAAAAAAACCCTGAAAAAGAAAAGTGTCATAAAGAGGAAAAAACAAGATTTCAGAGTTTTCAGAGGATGGGAATATTATATCTGCAATCTTGAAGCATAACACTTCATACAGGAAAGGACATAGCATTTGGTCTGGAACCTGAAGTCCAGATAGAATCTATATCTGCAGAGATATATGCGTTTGGGGAATGGAAGTGGTTGCTATTTATTTATACTACCTGGAAGACTACCGCTTTCTGGAGGTGCTGAATTGTGGCAGAAGAGACCAAGAGAAAGCACAACCATTTGCCAAAATGTGCCTTCTTTCTTCTCTAACATCATTGAATTGTGAGCTATTACTTCCTGGACTCCCCACTCTAAATGTTCCTCCTAGTAGATCAATATGATGGGGCAGAATATAGGAATATTTCCATAGATAAAGTATATATTTGCAGGTGATTTTTGGACTCTCCAGAATTTGATCCCAATGTTTTAAAATTTCTCTCTTGCTACTTCTCTTTACCCCCTGACATACAAACCTATGCTCTAGCTGCTCCTGCTGTATGAACATGCCGTGCCTTTCTTATTGTGTGGCTTTGTTTGCATAGCTCCCTCTACGCATGTATCTTCCTATTCTGTCTCACTTAGTAAATCCTGACTGATAAGGTCCAGTAAAACGCTACTTTTTCTACAGTGCATCGTCTGTTCTCTCCACCTCTAAATTCCCACTGTTGTTTGTCAGGATGTGCATTTAGGGGCATATTATGTTCTATCATGATTCTTTGTATTCTTCTCTGGCTCCCCAACAGAATGAAGACCCTATCCCCATAACTCCTGACACATCGCCCTATACATACTATACACTCAACAGAAGCTTACTTAACTGGCCTATATAGCCTCACATTCTTTCCAACTTCAATATTTTATGGTTTGGAGTATTGAACCTCACATTTTTGTGTTTTAGCAGAACTCAACACAGTGGTGTCCTCAATACCCAGCAGTGAACAGCAAAGCACTTCGTACACAGACTTCTCCTATCAGCATTACTTAGGAGCCAAACATGGGGATTATCCACTCCATCTGCTGGAAGTCTACCTTCTGATCTTTACCTGGCCTTGCTGAGGAACTGGTAGAGTTTCTGAGACTCATTTAAGTTCTCCTTACGATCCTCTGAACGCCCCCACAGGTCATCCCAGGCCTCATTCAGCTCTCTTCGCTGCCTCTGCAGGTCCTCGGTGGCATCTGGATGGGATTCACTGAGCCGCTCTGCTGTTTCCCCCAAGATGGTCACCTGGGGAGGTACAAGAGCTCTGCTAATCAGCCTAGAGTAATTAGGGCCTAATCACATCTGAGTCCTAGCAAAAGAAGCAATCTGAGCCTTGATGCTCATTTTTCAAAACAGACATCAGAGATATAAAAAGCACGTCTTGTTACTTTATAAAATAATACCAACCCTTTCAGTTCACTTGATAATTCTGTGAAGTAGTCAGAATTGATACGAGCGTACTTCTTTTTAAAATAAGAAGTCAGTGGGGCAGGGTAGGTAAGTGACTTTGCTGGTTAGTGGCAAAATCACTAACCCCGATTCTTAATGTGAAGATCTTTCCAATATAGACATCTTCTGCACTTTTTGTTCTGCATGATAATGCCAAGCTGTGTAATGTCTATGATTTATCCCAGAGTATTGCTAGCAAGCTCAAGAGTTTACTTTTGGGTGGGGCAGGATTGGGAAGCTCATGTGATGCCTGGTTGAAGAAATTCTGCACCATGCTCATGCATAGGCCTGGCCATCCTGGGTATGGCCCCCAAATAGCTTCAGGCAATTTCTGGTCACTTGGAATCCACTAAAGTGGCAAGGGAATATAGGATAGTCATGTGGCAAGTAGGAGGTTTGCTTCTAACATGACTTTCCTCTGTGTTAATTGTAGGTCAAGTCCTTTTAGTGGCCTTGTCTTAAGGAAATGGTACAAAGAACAAGGATGGAATAAGATAAAGAGAAATGTAAGACCAAGAAGCTGGGGAAGAAAACTAAAGAAGGGCAATGGTAAATGTAAACTCGAAGAGGAAAGTGTTGAAAAGCCTGGGAGCACATGCTGTCTCACCTTTTCCCCCAAGGGCATGAGGTCTCGCTCGAAGCCCTCATGCTGGCGCTGAAGGGCCTGAACACTGAACAAGTCCTTGCCAGGGTCAGCGGCACTAAGGGCCTGGCGCTTGTCCTCAATCTGCTCCTTTGTGTCATCTGCTTCTCTGGTACACAAGAGAGTAAAGGGTGACTTTGCTGGTTAGTGGCAATGATGTGTACTGTGTAGCAAAGGAAGACTAGCTGGGCTCACATGGAAGTCACTCGTATCACGACTGTCTTCATCACTGTAGTCAGCCTTATCCTCCTCATCATTTAATCCTTACAACAACCCCCAGAGGCATACTTATTATTGTCATTCCCATGCTCAAAGAGGCTAAATATTTTCTCAAAGTTATACTGCTGACAAATGTCAGAGCCTAAGTTTGAACCAAGTGGTCTCACTGCAGAGTCACATCTTAACATTACATTCTGTAGCTTCCCATCTTAAGTCATTCTGAACAGCCAGACCAATCTGAATCTCAGTTTTCCCTTCCCCAAATCTTCAAAAAGACATTTATACACAGCAAAGGTGTTTGGCTTCTATTTTGTTTGTCCATTTGCTTGTTTGCTTGCTTGCTTGCTTGCTTGCTTGCTTGCTTTTCTTTTATTTATTTTTTTCTTTTTTAGTGTAGATACAAGTTTGGAAATCAGACATAAATAATTGTTGAATGAACAGTTAGAGTCAACGTAGTGTTTGTTGTCCTTTACTGTCCACTTCTAGTTCATCAATGTAATTGCTTAAACCTCTTGTTTCTATTTAAGTTTCATTCACTATCACTGGAAAAAATATGTATATATAGAGAGAGACTATCAATTATGTACCTGGGCTAAGCCTAGACACTAGAAAAATTGAAGGTGATTGTCTTGGAGTATCCTATGTGCCAAGTGAAGAATCTACTCCTGAAACACCTGTTTTCCTATCGGCAAATTGACTCTGTCTCAGGAAGAAGAGTTGCACTAAGCTGTGGTTCTACCATACTAAATAGAATTGGGGGTCTCTGAGTGGGTTCTAGAGCAGCACCACTTTCTGAGGTTAAAATTCTCACCTGTGAAACATCTCGACAGCATGGGCACTGCCCAGCAGTTGGCGCTGTTCCTCTGCCAGTCTCTGCAGGGAGCCCCAGCGGGCATTCAGCTCCTGAAAGTAGGCCAACACGTCAGACTTTAGCCAGGGAGATAACTCAAATAGCTCAGTGATGTCTCAAGACCAGATGGGATTTAAATCATGTTTGTTCTCATATTATCTCCTTTAGAAATTGCATAGCTTTACTTCTTTCTTGGATAGCCTAAGCTTGGGCCTCACTTACTCCAAGATGGTAGAGAAAGGGTTTCTTTTCTTTTCAAACTGATGTTCCAGGTAGGAACCACCAACCC
>NW_004444236.1:85083-87160 GCF_000243295.1 Trichechus manatus latirostris
GGGGTGAGTGAGTATGTGTTGCACTTTAAAGATTTTTTATCAGTTCAAATGCAATTATATAAATTTTTCAATTAGAAAGTTAGGTTTTGGCAATGGGTGGAGACAAGAAATTTATGTTCAATTTAGTGGAGCACAGAACAGAAAATTAAAACAAAACTTAGAGATTGTGCTTTAAATGCTCTTGCCTTACAGATGTGGAAACTGGGGTGCTTAGAAATGAAGTGAGTTGCCCAAGGGCACACAGCGAGTTAGAGGTAGAGCCAGGACTTAAACCCAGTTTTCCTGATGTCCAGTGCAATATTCTGTGAACCACCTAACACTGTCTCTTGAAGCTAAATCTGAATTGCCAGTTCTGATACTTCTGCTTCTTCCCCAACACATCCACATAATACCTATTGTGGGAGCACAGAGGATACTTAACGGATGTTAATAGATAGGCCTGCTTTAATTAAGTCCCTTTTAACTACAAAAATGGCTGTACTATTTGTCCTTGACTTTTCCTGTTGCCTGTTCCACATTGCCATTACTTTCTTCATGTTCTTAGCTAACCTGTAGAATATGAAGTTGAGTATATTGAAAAGAAATGAGGACTCAAGAAGTCCAGGCTGGTAATAAGGAGGACTGGAAGGAGCCTTAGTTACCTGCCGGATTTGAGCTCCTTCTGGTGTTAGAAGATCTTCAAATAGCAGGTCGTCAGCCACCTTATTGATATCCCTCAGCCGTGGCTCACTAGTCTTCAAATCCTGGATGGACAATTTGCCCAAAACAGTGTGAATCACCTTCTCAAGAATTACCTGCTTATCCTTTCCCTCTCTTGGCTGAATATTAAAGCATATTGCAACTGACTGCCTTCCTCTAATCTGCCAATTAGTAGAGTACACTCAAACTCCCTGATGTTCAGTAGTGATCCAAAACTTGCCAAAACAACTAATATTTATCTAAAGTATGCAGCACATCCATAGTATATACTTAGAAATTTTCTGGCTGTAAGATCAGGTTATTCTTCCCCTCTTCCCACCCAACCCCTGCCCCATGATTAGACCTGACACAGAGTCCCACAATACCCCATCTCAAACTGGGCATCAGGAACACATTACAGTAGGGGAAAGTTTTTGAAGAATTCAGGTAGACTAGCACTCCCAGAAGAATTTGGGGGTGTCAGGGACTGAAGGCTGTAAAGATAGGGTGACAAGTTTCCTCTGCCTCTTCTTTCAGTTACTAATGGCTACAACACTCAGAGGATTATTTGAGCTGTGGAGCTCTCAGTAGCTTTGGGGAAGATATTCAACAAATATTAAATAAATTAAGAGGTCACATAGAAGAAGATGAGGGATAAAGGAAAATCATGACATCCCTCCAAAAGGGGTCTAGGGGAGAAGGCTTTCTTTCTCACCGTTTGGAACTCATCAAATTTTTTCTGCAGCTCCCAAACATCATCTAGTTCGACCCCAGTGTTTTCTGCCTTCTTGTCTCGGATCCAGTCCAACATGTCTCTTGCCTCATAGGCCAGCAAAAATTCATTGTAACGTTGCAATAGACGACGTCTTCGTTCTTCTGCCCGACTAAGGAGGGAGTGGTACCTGGGTGGTGAAGTCAAGAGAATGAGAAAGGTGGGGTAAAAGATGGAGAAAACACAAAAGTGTAGAAGCATAGTGAGAGAAAAAGAGAAAGAAAACAGCAAAAAGGAGAGAGAGGAGAAATCAAGAGAACGTAAGTGAGAGGAGGAAATAGAGATGGAAGAAAAAAGGCATAAGAGCAGAGAGACAAGCACACAGTGTTATATTTAAAAAAGATAAAAATGTCTATGTCCCAATAGCATGGATGGCAACATCCCTTCCTTCTTCTATAAAAATGAAATTTTCACATGCCAAATGGCAACTGGATAAGACATAGCCTGGTATGGTAAACAGAGTTCATATGGAAATCAGGACCTTTGATAATCTTAAAAGAATCCTGGGCAGAGAGTCAGAACACATGGTCGTATTAAGTTTCTGACCTCAGGCAACTGACTTAATGGTTCTGGGGTTCCCTTTTCTCATATGAAAGTACCTGAAGTACTCCTAAGTTTACCGTTGTG
>NW_004444236.1:102224-115169 GCF_000243295.1 Trichechus manatus latirostris
CACACACACACACACACACACACACACAGAAGCAAGATAAAATCTAACTGTGCTTCTTGTGGATGAAGCAGCTGTGTATGACAAGGTTACACAAAATTTATCTTCTCCCCTATTCCTCTTCTGTACCCAAAAATTGTAGATTGCCCTAAAATTTACTTCTCTAAATGGCTTTTACTTAAGTATCACCCTGATACTCACAGGGTATTTTGGGAGTATTGCTATACCACCCACTCGGAAGTTAATCTTATCAGAGGATAATGTGGTGAAGTGGACAGACCTGGGCAAAGAGAGAGGGGAGATTGGGGCTTAGCTTATTTGAGAATGAAACATCTTATCTCTTCAAGAAATTAACGTACTCTCACAGCAATGATATCCCAAATTTTCTTTCTTTCTACCCAAGTATTTTTGGAGATTCATTGGGTATTAGAATTAAAGGAAAAAAAAAAAAAACAACTTGAGCTCTTATGAAAAACATGTTAATAATCCTAGCCAATATTTTGTCACTGTACTCATAGGTATAAGGTCTAAAGAAAATCAGACTGATAAAAGACTTAGAATAAAAAAATCTTTTATCAGGCTCCTCCTAACCCCAGCTATTTTTACCCCATCAATAGGAACACAGGCACAGAAAAGCAAAGGGCAAAAAGGCAGGAAGAAAAGGACAGTTCAGTCCTTTAAATCTATTACAGAATTGCCACTAGTGGTTTATGTGTCTTTGGGCAAAGTACTTAAGCCCTTTGAAACATCCTTTATTTAACTGTAAAATTGGAATTATAATCTTACCTCACAGAGTTCCTATAAAGATTGGAAAAGATATGTACAGGTTCTTACAGAATATCTGGAAGAAAGATACTACATAATAAATTATAGTTATTTAAGAGATAAAGTGATAGAAAAATGTTGGCTGGCCAAAATATGAACACCTGGTAGTGTTAAAAGCGTTAGGTGTGAAAGAGCCCCCTTTTGATGGAAAGAAATTTAGAAAGGAAAGTCACCTTGTTGATGGAACTAATCAGGGTTAAGACATCATTTTTCTTCATGGTGACTCCTAGGGGGTTGCAGGCCTCGAAATCATATAAAGCCACAACCCTCGCTTCTCGACCAGCTTCCTCCACTGGTGCAGCCTGTTGTTGCTGAAGAGAAACAGTAAACAAGCATGTCAGTCACTTCTTGGAAATATCTCCCCGGCTCCTCCCTCCAGAGCCTACCAGCGTTGGGCAGTCCCTGGGCCTGACAAAGGACAACTGTCCCTGACAAGAGCCTCTTTATAGGCTGCTAGCAACAGAGAAATTGCAAAATATTAGCCTACTCAACACTTCTCGGGAGATCAGCTGGCTGGGAAATGTTAACACAGGCTAAACAAGTTAATATATAGTTGGTCAGCATCATATTAAGTGTTCTAAGCCACTGGTTTTTAAAGTAGGAGAGGTGATACACTTTTTTAAGAAGTTCCAAAAGGATTATACACATCAAAGTTTCAGAAAGTCAGGTATTAAAGTGAAAGACCCGTTATCTCTCACCACCTTCCTCATTCCCTGGATTTCCACTGACAATCCTTCCCACCCTTTGGCCTTTATTATGTCAAGGAGTGGTGGACTTTCTTTTTAGCAGATGGGTGATCTACAGCCCATGAAAGTCTACCAGATTTAAACATAAGAAAGTAAATTAGTATTATGAAAAATATACTACATCTCTCTATGGCAATCAATCTGTTCTCCAAGGTAGAATCTTTTTTTATTTTACTTCCTGCAAATATCATATCTCTAAGAGAACGAGCAAAATAGACACCCTCTTCCTAAGCCATGATCATCAAGCCTTTTTCAGATTGGGGTTGAAGATGTATTTCCTCTTATACATCCCTCTGATACCATCCTTCAAGTACTATGTTTACTCATAACTTGCAATGGATAAATCTATCTTTTCTTGTTTAAGCACCCACTGTACATAGACTAGTAAAGACAAAGCACAGGAGTCTGGCACCTATGTATTGACTTAACATGCTAATTCTACATCTTTTGTTTACTCCCAGAGTGTATATTTAGAATGTCTCATTAGAAATAATTTCTTAAATACAAGAAATGTGTCTCTTTTTATCTTCTAATACACACTGGAGACACAGTTATGTCATTGTCTGACTCTGACTTGATTCCACCTTCATTAATTTTCATGATATTCCCCATCATCTTGCACCCTAGCCATTCTCACATTCTCAACGATTTACATTTTCCATTTCCCAAGTATACTTGATTTGTTTTATGACTCTGTGCATTTGCTCTCATAGCTTATTAACTAGAAAAGACCTTTCTCCTTGACTGCAAGTAAACCACATATTTTTTAAAATAACTCAGATAAATTGGTTCACCTGTTATGAAAATGTTCCTATCTCCCAGCACTCCAATTGCAGGAGAACTAAATGTTCCTTTCTTTGAAGACTTTTTTCTTGTTTGTACAACTGTTATATGCACTAACTTGTTTAAATTTCTGGCCTTCTAATTGATTGCATATGGTAGACATTTTATAAATCTTTGTATAAAAAACAAAGAAAGGAAGAAAATTAAGAAGGAAAATAAGGTGAGATGAAAATAAAGAAAGAAAGAAGAGTGGAAATAGAAAAAGAAGTGATAAGATAAGAAAGGAATAAAACTATCAATGAACACATGATAACATTTTTTAGAACATCTTTGGGACTATATCTTTGTAGAGGCTGCAAAAAATGCTACCATTCCTGCCTATAAAGATCATAGATCTTAGTGTTTTCTTCACAATTGTTTTTTGGACTGTAGGAAGTAGAAGCCCATGATGAAAAGAATTATTTCCTTGTGGTGGGAAATGTGGATTCCTGTGAGTCCTCCTTACCTGACAGGCTTCTGCCTGATCCTGCAGAGCTTGTATACTGTTTCCAAATGCTTTGAGATCCACTAGGAAGGCCTCATGCTTCTTTAGAAGATCCTGGATTTGTTGACAGGAAGATCATCAGAGAAAATACAAGAGGAACATCAAACACCACTGGGGGGTGCTTCAACTACTATTATTTTGGGCTATGCCAATTTTTGTCTAAATTCTGAGTAAGAGCCACATTTCAACCAATATAAAGTTCTTTTTAAACCTAATTTCAAAGTATCAACGAAGTAAGGGTTAATAAGCAAATAACAATTTCAATGTATTTGCTACAATTAAAATGAACTCAAAATTGCACTAGTGTTTTATCAATACGAAGCATAGCTGCAAAAGAATGTTGCTGATAACATTTGTGCTGATAAATTTGTAGGGTGAAACATTAGCATAAATTTAAATGTCAATGTCACTTATTTCTAGTGCCAAAGATTTGTAAAATACTGTTTCTTTTTGAGTTTCTTTTTGCCTCAACATATATGTCTGATTTTACAACAATAAATTAATTAATGTGCTTATACATTAAGACCCTGGTTGCTTTGTGAAAGTCCAAGGTTACTCTGAGAAGTTTAGGATGAAACCAATATAGTCATAGATCTCTGGTCATACCTTTTTGGATTTAGATAATCTCTAAAGTCTGTGGGTCTCTGATTAGAAATATGTGGTGTATCTCTTGAGATCACTGTCAATTCTGAGAATATTCCAGCAGAAGAACAACAAAGGTAATCGTTCTGGAAACTACAATTAATCTAGCAGAATCTGTAATGGTCCCACAATCCAAGCAAATTCTTCATTAGTAATTTGGTATATTTGGTATCATTTGATGAGACAAGGGTATTCATTGAGACAATGAATGTCTCAGTGGCATTCAGGAGACAATGTCCATCCCCACCCCCCACCTTACCCCAGCTGCTTCTTCATCAGCCCCATAGTTAGTATTGTTCACAATGGGCTCCTTCTCTCTAATCCATGCTTCTGCTTCACGCAGGTCAGCCAAGTATTGCTGGAACCGGACATTCGCCTCAAGATCATTCTGCCGCCTAGCAGCTCGAGCCTGTAGATACTTCATATTCTCATTCAAACTCTTTACTCTAGAGGCCACATCTTCTGAAGCAAAGTGTCCTGTGGAGTAGTTATAGAAAAAGTGAGTGTGACCCTCGTTAATGTCCACCATATTCTAATCCTTTTGGCAAAAGCAGGAAGAGCAAGAACAGTGTGATAAAGGCTACTCCCACTCAAACACAGCAAAACGACTCTGTCTCCATTTATTTTCTTCAGTCAAAGAGGGTAGAGGTTCTCAAATATTTTACTCTTAGAATCGTTTCATAATTTTAAAAATTATTGAGGTTCCCAAAAAGCTTTTGCTTATTTGGGTTATATCTATTGATAGTTGCTACATCAAAAATTAAAATAGGAATTTTTAAAGCAAAAAAAAAAAAAAAAAACTCACAAGTATATATTCCATTAGTCATCAGATAAATAACATTATCACACCTCATGTAGGTTCTGGTAAATTTCACCGTATACTCATGAAAAAATGAACGTGAGAAAAGCAAATGATGTCTTATCATTATTACAAAAATATTTTAACTTCATGTTCCCCTTCAAAGTATCCCAAGGACCTCAAAAGTTCCCTGGACAACAATTGGAAAATCACTACCATAGAACAAGCACACACACACAAACACACATATGCACACATACAATAGAACCATAGCTAATAAAGTGATACGAAGATAAAATGAAATCATAATCTAAAACTCCAAATCCAAAAATTCATATCCAAATTAAAAAAAAAAAAAAGGAAAAAAGTGATGAAAAAAGAGACAACAAATAGGGAGATGCTAGATTTAATGTCAACCACGTTGATAATTGCATTAAGTATAAACGATGTAAACACTCTTAATAAAAAGGAATAAGTACTGGATAGCATAAAATAAAAGCAAGACCTAACTATATGCCATCTATAAGAAATCTACTTTAAACATATATATTTTAAAATATAGAGTACAAGTAAGGCTGGACAAGTATGTGTTGTGCACATAACAATCAAAAGAAAGCTGAAGTTGCAATATTAAAATCTCAGTAAGTAGACTTCACAACAAGGAACATTGCCAAGGATAAAGTAGTATTTTTCACAGTGTTAAAAATCTTAATTTATCAAGAAGACATAACAATCTTAAAATTATATGTGCTTAATAACAGAGCGTCAAAATACATGAAACAAAAGATGATCAAACTGAAAGGAGTAGTAGACAAATCTATAATTATATTTGAAGATTTCAAGAAAAAAAAAGAAACAATAAGGCAAGTCTCTATACTAACATAAAAATTGCTGTCAAGTCTATTTTGACTCATAGCAACCCCATGTGTGTCGGAGTAGAACTGTACTCCATAGGGTTTTCAACGGCTGATTTTCTGTAAGTAGATGGCCAGGCCTTTTTTTCTTGTTTGAATCTTTCAGGTGGGATCTGAACTTTTGCTCAACTGTCTGAATGTTAAGCTACACATTTTAAAGCTGGTTATTGGCTGGTAGGAATTTTTTTCTTCAATTAATAGACGTAATCTGCATTGCCTGTACCACACCTAGCCTATGATGTTCAGTTCTGCATATTATGTTTAAGCAGCAGGAGTTTCGGAAGATGGAAAACCAAGATGAGGAAAGGCATTGACACTGTACAAAGTGAAAAATTTAAGGATATGGTACTGGTTAACACAAAAACAATAAGCTATTGGGAACTTCAGTGTTGTCTTCACAGATCTGGAAGCTACCAAATGGGAATGGGACCTGATTTGTTTCACGGGGCTTCGGAGCTTAGATTCTGAATTCTTCTACAGAGGAGTATGTTTATGATTATGGTAAAATATATTTTATTTTTACCAATTTTGGCTTTGCAAAAGGTAGAAAAGACTGGTTCATGAGATTGGGTGATTCCTATTATTCAAATATACAAAGATGTATACCTAGCTGTTAGAAATGTCTAAAAGGAATTTCTGCTTTGGGTGGGAAGATGGATATCTTCAAATTCCCTTGAAGCCCTAAGATTCTGCAAACTTCTTCACAGAGATCTGGGATAGTGATGATTTGGCCAACCCAGTTTAAACCATACGTACCTTCCTCTACCATTTTATTTCCTCTCTCTGTTATCATTCGAATGTGTGGCTCATGGCTGGCAATGTCAGCCAAGATAACTTGGTGCCTGTTCAGGAGATTCTGGGAGGCAATCAGGTTCTTACCTATATAGGAGAAGGATTTCAAGTTATGAGATTATCCTGATGTATGGAATGAGAAAAGCCTATCTCATTTTGTTAGAATTCTTGGACCAACAATTTCTTCCATCTGAGGTTCTAATCAATGAGTGGGTTTCCTGAAATTTATACCGTCAGAATTAACTCTACTCAGCTTTATTCTTGCTCTTGTCTCTTCGTACTAAGAAAATTCAATTAATTATTCTACAAAAGATAATGAAGACATCACTATTTTCTTTGACGATAGGTAGAAAGGAGACGCCTAAGCTCAAATTTCTAATATCATGAAACTAATTTTCTTTTGTCATATCATAGTGCGAAAAGCAAGATCTACTACTTGCTAATTTCTGTGGACTTAAGAAAGTTCTTAAATCCTTTAAATGTGAGTTTTCTCACCATAATAAGGGCATACTTGAAGTTTTCTTGTAAGGATGAGAAATAACTTAGTAACAAGTGTCCTACTTTTTGCTTAACATTGACAAATTAACAAACACACAATAAATACTAGCTATTGTGAATTTCCTACATCTTCTAATATCCCCAATTCCTATTGTCTACTTCATCCTGCCTGTTTCCCATCCACGTGTCACCACTCTTCCCTGTAAACTTTTCTTCCCTATACTTTCCATTCATACTGCCTCTCCAGAAAAATCTCTGCTGAAGACTCATCCCTCCCCCTCTTCAAGTAAGTCTCAGACTTCTCTCTTTTAGGAAGTATTCTCAGACTAACCTCACCATTGTCATCATTGTTCAGTCCCTCCTATATACTCCTAGTACAAGTACATGTGTGCAAAATTTCCACTATATTTGTATGCAGTTTTTCCCTATGTTTCACTGCAAGCATGAAGCAACTGACACTGGTGAACTGATAGCTACCAAGGAAAAGGCAATATGTACTTTATCTGCTTCTTCACCCCTTTTATTCCTGTAATAGCTCATACAATTTAAAAAGGGGGTCATAGACAAAAATATAGAACAAGGAGGGTGGCACCAACAGCCTAGACAAAAACATTTGGTACCTGAAACATTAACCATAACGGCTTAGCCAAGGACCTTCACAATAACTTAGGGTACCGTAAGCTGCAAAAAACTAATCACTTTAGTTCTTCCCTGAAATCATTGCACTGCTTGTGTCTGGCGTTTTAGAGGTGGATTCTTCAGTCTGAATTTGTTTTACAAAATCTTCCTGTGGAAGACTGGACAAATTTTCATGAGTCTGAAGGAGAAGAGCTGAGAGCACTTTCCACGCATCCCAGATCTCTCCATCAATCTGCAGACATCTTGGACCTTTCCTGTGGCACAGCCGGCTCAGCTTGTACTAACCAAGGTAGGTGGAAGCAGCTGAAGGTTCTGTCTCCTGGATCCAGGCCTCCTCATCCTCAGTGTCTCTGCAGATCTGCTGCAAGCTGACGAGGTCAATGAGCTTCTTTTTCCGTGTGGCCAGAGGTTGTTTTAGGGCTTCATATCGGGACACCAAGGACTCCTGCCTTGACCTTATGTCCCCAGCATCAGGGTGACCCATTTCTTCAAAATATGCAGCCAGGTTTGTGAGGGTGCCCACCTGACCCTGAGGGAGAAATTAGAAAGAGTATACAGAGGAAGAGATTGGAGTTTGGAGGAGGGGCGCTTGGGGTGAATCAGCTCTCATATATACCATGTTAGCACCTCTAATTAAATTAGTGGAAAAGAGTGGGAGAGGATACTACAGCATGGAACACGTCATCAAGCTAACAGCCTTATATGAGATAGTAGTTCTCAAACTACATTTCAAAAAAGACAAAATGTTTATGGGAAGCTCCAAGAAAATCAGAGAAATCAGAACTGCAAGGCTTAACTGTGTGGGAGTGTTTTACTAAATCGTGGCTCTAAGGAAAACAGTGGGAAGTTTTGGCTATCTCAGTTCCATTTCCACCCTGTATTACTCTCTTTAAAATGAACTACAGATGTAAATAAAATTGAAACTTCTAAGGCTTAAGTTTGTTGTACAGCAGGAATAGGATCTATGAGATGAAACATGATGTTAAGAAAATAAATTGCAGAAAATGTCAGAACCACAGAAAGAGAAATGTAAAGGCACAACCTTGGCCAGTACCTCGTTGTGTGAACTTGAGAAAATGGTCCCCATTTGGACCATACTGGGGAAAGAAGACAATAGAAACAGGATTTTGAAGGGTCTTCCTAGAAGTAAAATTTTGATTGTTTGCCTATATGGTAAAACAGATGCAAGAGACATATTCCATCTTCACTAGTCAACCATTACTGGCCTGGCAGGAACACAGTACTCAGGTTTTTTGTCTATTTGTTTTTTTTTTTTTGTTCGTTTGTTTGTTGGTGGTGGGCAGGGGAGTGAATTATACATAAGAGAAATAGTCAAAAGTCAGGGGAACAGCAGATGTTGGTTTTACTTATTCTATTTTTCCATCCAGGGCTCAACCTGTTAAGAGTTTGATCTATGTTTTCTCAGTAAATAAAACATTGACTATCAATAACTTCTTTGAACATATAGCCACTTCATAAAAAATGAAAGTCCACATAGAAGAATTAAAATAAAAGTCTTTGACTAGAACAGTTAGGATACTTTGGCTTTGAAGCATATCACAGTGTAATAGAATGATTTTCAAACATCACCGTCATCATGATCATGGATCCACAATGCTCTTTTGCTATGGATTGAATTGTATCTCCAAAAATATGTCTTGAAAATCTTAACCTTTGTGCCTGTAATTATAATCCCATTTGGGAATGAGTTTTCTGTTATGTTAATGAGACAGGATTAGTGTAGGGTGTGTCTTGAGACAATCTCTTACAAGAGATAAAAGAAGCATAAAGGAGCATATTAGGCAAGCAGAGATGAGGGAAAGATTGATACCAAGCTATATGGAGATTTCCAAGGAACCAGGAAACAGAAGCTGAAGAGACCACGACCTTTCCTCAGAGCCAACAGAGAGAGAAAGGCTTCCCCTAGAGCCAGCATCCTGAATTCGGACTTCTAGCCTCCTAAACTGTGAGAAAATAAATTTCTCTTGGTTAAATCCACCCACCTGTGGTATTTCTATTGTAGTAGCACTAGACAGAATTTGGTACCAGAAGTGGATGCTGCTCTAACAAATACCTAAAATGTGGAAGCAGTTCTGAAATTGGGTAATGGATAGAGGCTGGAAGAGTTTTAAGGTGCCAAATAGTAAAAGCCTAGATTGTCTTGAAGAGACTGTTGGTAAAATTATGGATGGTAAAGGCAATTCTGGTGAGGGCTCAGAAGGAAGTAAGCAGAACTATGGAGAAAGTCTATCATCTTAGAGAATACATATGGCACCAGATACAGAATGTTAGTAGTAATGTGGCCATTAAATATGCTTCTGGTAACGTTTTAAAAGAAAATGATGAAAATGTGATAGGAAAATGGAAGAAGGGCAATGCTTTTTATGCAGTGGCAAAAAACTTGTCTGAATTATGTTCAAATGTTTGGTGGAAGTAGAACTTCTAAGTGATGAACTTGGATAACTGGTTGATGAGATTTCTAAGCAAGAGCTTGAAGGGGGTGCATGGTTTTTCCTTGCCTCATACTAAAAGCAAGAGGAAAGAGATGGACTTAAAAATGAGCTGTGCAAAATGAAAACAGAACTTAAAGATTTGGAAAATTCCATTGTACAAACTAAGGACATGTGTCCTAGAATGTTCACCAAGGATGTGGCTACACAGTCTTTTTTTAAGGAGATTAAACCTGTGACTAATAGATCAAATCAACTACCACAGCAGATAACACATCAACTTAGACTGAAGGTGACAGAGACAGAACGAAAGGAAAGAAAATTGTCTGCCTCTTGGAATTCTACAGACAGGAAACAGGCCAAAGGAACTACATCTGTTGTCCTCCAAGGAAAGAAAAGGACCATCCCTGGAGCAGCTCAGAGATCAGCACAACTGTTGGAAGGAATACAGGAAGCAGGGCCTTCCTGGTTTCAAAGGGTGGGGCCACGGTCCCCTGGATTTCAAAGGGTGGGACCACAGCCTCCTAGGTTTCAAAGAGTTGGATCTTCACCAACTTGGTTCCCCAGAGTGTGAGGTTGCTGTTAAAGTGTACCAGGGGGATAAGGCTGCCCCCTAAAGCTGAGGGGGTGGGGATGCCATGCTCAAGGGGCAGAAAACAGGGCCTGCCGGGGCCAAAGGGGTAGGGTCACCACTCAGATGAACTAGGAAAATGGGGCCTCCAAAAGCCCAGGGGGCAGAGTTGCCATCCCAGAAGTCCTGCATGGCAGAGCTGTAGCCCAGGGCCAAGGAGCCCCCACCCAGAATCCAGACAGCATGGCCAACATCCAGAGCCTGGAGGGCAGAGCAATTGCCTAGCTGGTGCCAAAGAATAGAGGATTATTTTCAAGACTTGAGAGCTAATGTAAATTGTTCTGCTGGGTTTTAGACATGCTAGGTGCCGTTTTCTTTTTTCTTTCCAATTTCTCCCATTTGTAATGGAAATGTCTGTGTTGTGCCTGTTCCACCATCGTACTTTGGAAACAGATAACTTGTAGTCTAGATTTCACAAGCTCTCAGATGAAGAGGAATTTGGCCCCAGGATGAAATATGCTAACATCTCACCCATATTTGATTTAGAAGATGAGATTTTGGACTAGGAATTAAGACTTTTGGCATGATGTGATGGGGTGAATGTGTTTTGCATGTGGCAAGGACATGAATTTTGGGGGGCAAATAGAATGTTATGGATTGAATTGTGTCCCCCCAAAATATGTGTTGTAATTCCTAACTTCTATGCCTGTGGTTCTAATCCCATTTGGGAATGAGTTTTCTGTTATGTTAATGAGGCAAGATTACTGTAGGGTGTGTCTTGAGTCAATCTCTTACAAGAGATAAAAGGAGCATAAAGGAGCATTTTAGGCAAGCGGAGATGAGGGAAAGATTGAACCCAACCGCATGGAGATCTCCAAGGAACCAGGAAATAGAAGCTGAAGAGATGATGACCTTCCTCTAGAGCCAACAGAGAGAGAAAGGCTTCCCCTGGAGCCAGCACCCTGAATTTGGACTTCTGGCCTCCTAAATTGTGAGAAAAATTTATCTTTGTTAAAGCCACCCGCTTGTGGTATTTCTGTTGTAGCAGCACTAGATAAGACATCTTTGAAAAACACTAATGCAGTGGTTGATGGCCCACACTAAGGAAATAGGAGACCTGGATTCTGCCCTTGCATGTCACTCAATTTCCATGTAATATTAGGAAAGATCTTTCACCTATTTTGATCCAATTTTCCTCAACTATAGAATGAAGAGTTTGAACTAGAGGATATTAAAAATCTTTTCCAGCTTTAACTTTCCATATCAAAAATTTCCTTTGAAAGCATCATATCTTAGCATCCATCCCCACAAGGAAAATCAGTTCCTATGAATGGCTGCCCTACCATTCCCAGGTAGAGGCACATATTCTTATTTCTTAAATGTTTACATATGCTGTTCCTCCTGTTCCTCTTCCTCAGGATAACTTTTTTTCTTTTACTTTTCTCCAAATCTTATCTTTTTTCTCCTTCAAAAATCTGTTCCTCCATGTAGACTTCAAAGCCATCTTTGTATGGCTTTGCTACCTCCAGCCTTTTATTTTATTTACAGCCCCATTGAGCTATCCTTAAATTTATATTAGTGACTTTTTTTTTCTGTTTTCTGTAGATTATCCTATATTTTCCAATTGACTCTAAACGACCAAAGAGAAGACATTATAAACATGTATTTTAACAAGATAGATAGTGGGACCTTCTAGTAAACAGCATAATAATTTTCAAATCCAAGCCAGGATTCCTGGAATGAGAAATGGAATCAACTGGAATTGGACTTCCACTGAATTCTCCAGAAACTCCCATGTAGTATCCATGCTCTAGAAACTTACTGAATAAGTTTATTTAAATAATAGTCTGGTGGGGAGTGGGAAGAATAACACTTCCCACAAGGAGCCTAGATATCTGCATCATAGTCCTGGTGCTGCTGTTAATTTTCTCTGTACACTGAGAAGGTCATTTTACGTCTCTGGGCTTCAGTTTTCTTAACTAAAACAATAAGAGAATTCAAGATATTGTCAAGTTTTAAATCACAGAGTATCAGAACAGGAAGAGGCTATTTTATCCAAAACCCTTATCTTACAGGTAAGAATACCCAGGCCCAAAAAGATGAAGTTGCCTACAAAGACCATATAACTAGCAAGTAACAAGGTTATAAGAATCCAGACCTCTGGACTGAGAGAAGAGTGTTATGTTTAAAAGAGTCAATAAAGTCTTACATTAGCCATGGGGTTCTGACAAAAGACACTGAGCACCCAGGGGAAAGGCTAGGTCAAAGGACATATTGAAAGGAGGCAGTTGGCCAACTAAAAAAAAAATTGAGTTTTTACCTTTAGTCCCTTGCACTCTTGGCATTATTTCTTATGGATCTGTTCAGAGTTTACACACCAATTTCCTACAATCGGCGAAAGAGCTAGCAACAGACCTGACGAGCAGCCACATTTGACTCCAGAAGGCCATGTTTCCTGAGTAGATTCTGGACATCTGCCAGGCCTTTCCCATAATCCTCAGAGGTAACTTGCTGCTCCACCTCATTCAGCCAGCGGTTTAGGTCTTCTGCATTATTTTCAAATTGCAGCTGCTGGCTAGCTTCATGCAACTGCGTCCCTGGGAGAAGACATAAGATACATGGCATTAGGTACCATACTGGTCCTTTCTGCAGTATGATATACCTTCCCTCAACTTGAAAAGCAATATAGCATGTTTATGTTATAAAGGGGGAAAATTTATATATTTATACATATGTTATATTTCT
>NW_004444236.1:115269-118929 GCF_000243295.1 Trichechus manatus latirostris
ATATAATATATATATAACTATCTCACTTGAGATTGTATCTGAAATCACCTTAAATTTGTAGAATTATGATGGTATTTGTTTTTGAGTACAGTGATGTTCTCAAAACAAAAATAAATAGTAGGCTGTATCTCCTGGTGAGTTATAGCACTGCTGTGTCCGGTTTTAACTATCTCAGGTATTTTCATATGACATTTGTTCTTCTCTTATCAGGCTTCATTTTCAAAGAGATTCAAACCCAAACACTGTACTTTCCAAGAGAGGTGGAAAACTCAAGTTTGGGTCGGTTTAAAATTTGAAGTGTCTCGTGAAGAAAATCTGTCTTGATTACCCGTACTATTCTCAGCTAAATTCTTTATTCTATGCTCTTACAACAATTATTGACATTATATCCACCTAGCAGAGTCTGTGTTTCTTGATGGCAGGAAAGAGGAGAGTAGCAGCAGGGACCTCTTATTGCTACAATCAAGTTGGATTTTTTTTTTCCCTAACCAAAAATCAGAGTGTTATCAAAACAGATCAGTATGACATAACTTCTGTAACCAGAGCAGAGTCTTATCTATAGATAATCTTCATAACAAGGGGAAGATTGATGGAAAAACTTATTACTTGCTGTCATTACTGACAGTTGATTAATTTGCCAAAGTAAGAAAGAGGTGGAGTTAAATACAAGTAGAGACTCTTGAGAAAGGCATGAGAATGTTTTACAAGCATACAGCAGAGCCTGAATAATTTCATATAAAAAGCAACAAATCATCAAGACCAATTTATAAGAATAAAATATTGTAGAAACAGTGCACGTGGCACCAATAATCTTTTAATGTCTAGTTTAATAACCTGGATCTTAATATAGACTGTAGACTGTAGTGTATTATATCCTAATTTTTTTTAAATTAGTGGCCTAATTTAAAGGCACTAATTTTAGATGGCACCCTGATGGCACAGTGGTTAAGGGCTCAGCTGCTACCCAAAAAGGTCAGCAGTTCGATTCCACCAGCTGCTCTTTGGAAACCCTATGGGGCAGTTCTACTCTGTTCTGTAGGGTCACTATGAGTGGGAATCTACTCAATGGCAACAGGTTTTTTTTTTTTTTTTTTTTAATTTTAGATAGCCAGTAATTAATCCATGGTTCCTGAATATTTATAAGAGAAAAAAAGAAAAAAAAAAGTAGGAGAGAAGTGAAGAAACAAAAGGAATTTCATTAAAAAAAAAAAAAAAAAAAACCCTACATACATGAAGAAAACAAGGTTGTATTAAAATATGGGATGAATTTATGTTGGACTTTAAGAACTTCTTGACCAACAAGTAGGAAGACACTAGGAGAAGCAGCAAACAGGTAGCATCCTGTGAGTAGCCATCTAAGATATGCCACTGGTCTCACCTCTTCAGGAGCAAGGGAGAATGAAGAAAACAAGATACAAGGGAAAGATTAGTCCAAAGGACTAATGGACCACAACTACCATCACCTCCACCAGACTGAGTCCAGTACAACTAGATGGTGCCCAGCAACCACCACTGACTGCTCTGACAGGGATCACAACAGAGGGTCCCGGACAGAGCTGGAGAAAAACGTAGAAAAAATTCTAACGCACAAAAAAAGACCAGACTTACTGACATGACAGATACTGGAGAAACCCCGAGAGTATGGCCCCCAGACACCCTTTTAGCTTAGTAATGAAGTCACTCTTGAGGTTTACCCTTCAGCCAAAGATTAGACAGCCCCATAAAACAAAACGAGACTAATGAGGCACAACAGCCCAGGGACAAGGACTAGAAGGCAGGAGGGGACAGGAAAGCTGGTAATAGGGAACCTAAGGTCAAGAAGGGACAGTGTTGACATGTTGTGGGGTTGTTAACCAATGTCATAAAACAATATGTGTACTAACTGTTTAATGTGAAACTATTTGTTCTGTAAACCTTCATCTAAAGTACAATAAAAAAATTAAAATAAAAAACAAACAGGTAGCATCCCTTTGCACAGAGGTCACCAGGTAAATTCATGGTGGTAAAGATAAAAGAGCTAGGTTTCAGAATTTAAGAAATGGCTTTTCACCAAAACTTCTTCTTCCAACCTTTCTGTGCCATAGCCTCCAACAACTCCTTCCAGAGGCTGACAGCTTCTCTCACACGAGCAGCCACATTGTCAGAGGCATAGTGACCATCCTCAATCATCTTCTGGCCAGTTTTCTCTAGCTTTTTGAGTAGGAACTCATTGTCGGCCAATTCCTTTTCAAAGACTAGTTGCTTTTGTACTCGGCTCTTCAAATTCTGTGTATCCTGAGACAAGATAAAATAAATAAATAAATAAAATAAAATAAAACCAAAAACAAAAGGAAATCATTGCTCGAAGAATGAGGACAGAGATTTTGAAGACAGGGTTATTTCTCACTATAAATCTAACTGTATCAAGATTAGGATATGAGACAGGACTGTTCTAGTAAAAGCATGGAACTAGGAATTGCTTGGGAAACTCATACCAACACTCCCTACTTCTAGACACATGGCAGGTATGGCTAATTGATCCCAGCATTTATTTATACTTAGCCTGGTTATGACTGAAGCTTCTTTGGAATATGGCCACTTCAGCTTCAAGACTGTAATTCCATGAAACTAACTCCCAATAAGTATGTCCAGGGCTAGAACACCCTATTTACCTTGTAATCTTCATCATCTGCCAACTTTTTCTTCTTGTTGATCCAATTCTTTAGGTCATCTAAGTCTTGATACAGTTGTTGCAGAAGCAATGAATCCTCTAGCATTTTGCGTCGAGTGGCAGCTCTTTCACGTAGGGCATCCCTCCGAGCCAACAGCTGCAAAAGACCATAAGTAACCTCACTATTAGCAAGACCAAATGTGGACACATGAGCTTTGACACCCATCCTGGTCACCATGACCTCAACACTTTCTTCGACCCCACTTCACAGTCAGACCAGTGAACAACTGGGGCCTTGGGCATACCGTATCCCGTATAGCGGCAATTTTCTCTGAATCATAATGGTCTCTGTCAATCAGTTTCGTTGCTGTCTTGTCTAAGTTCTGAAAAAAAAAAGGAGTAGTTTTCCCTCAGTTATTTGACAACTGTTAGCTTTTATCAGTGAGAATCAATAAGACAGACATATGGATTAACAAAGAACTATAGTAAACTCTGTGTTGACAAAAGATTAATAGTGAAGACTTTGAATTCGATTGTTATTATTGTTGTTGGTGGTGGTGGTGGTTGGTCGTGGTTGTGTGTGTGTGAGTTTAAAGCCAGCACCATCTTAGAAGACAGTGAAAGGTATATAGTATATTGGACTCATGAATTCTTCTTTATAGTACTCTGAGCCCTGCTTATATATTGACCAGCTTTCTGGAACATTGTAACTTAAGGGTCACAGGAAAACTCTTTAGTAGCATTAGAAGAGAAATACAAAGATAATGAAAGGGATAATATTTTATAAAGGAAAATAAATATTACTTAGATATCTAGATATTAATAATGAAGAGAAAACTAAGTCTAGATATTACAGTTATGTTGTTGTTAGGTGCTATTGAGTCAGTTCCAACTCAGAGTGACCCTATGTATGACAGAATGAAACACTGCCAGGTCCTGTACCATCCTCACAATTGTTGCTGTGTTTGAGCCCATTGTTGTAGCCACTGTGTCAATCCATTTTGTTGAGG
>NW_004444236.1:119029-133353 GCF_000243295.1 Trichechus manatus latirostris
TGAGATGTACATATACTTCTTCCAAGACAGATTTGTTCATTCTTCTGGCAGTCTATGGTATATTGAATATTCTTTGCCAACACCATAATTCAAGGCATCAATTCTTCGGTCTTGCTTATTCGCTGTCCAGCTTTCACATGCATATGAGGCAATTAAAAATACCATGGCTTGGGACAGGCACGACTTAGTCCTCAAAGTGACATCTTTGCTTTTTAACACTTTAAAGTGGTCTTTTGCAGTAGATTTGCCCATGCAAGTCACCACAGTATGATAAACTGACAGACGAATGGTGGATGGAAGATATTACTAGAGAATAAAAAACTAAAAAAAATCTAAATAATATATTTCAAACTCTTAAGTGATGACTCTGTATTGAATGTGGATCCATTAGTTTCTATTTACACTGAAGGAAAAAACAAGACAGAGTCATGCACTACAAAAAAAAAAAAGGGCCTGACATCCTGAAAAGCTTTCTAAATATGCTTTATAGAACCAGAAGTGTGTTGTTGAGAATAGATATGAACTTATTTTTCTCTATGTTATCTCTTTTTAGAATCATCCTCATGTGATATCTGGTAGTTATAAAACAAAACAAAACAAAACCAATTGCCACTGAGTCCATTCTAGTTCATAGTCACCCCAAGTGTGTCAGAGTACAACTGTGCTGTTTAGTTTTTTCATGGCTGATTTTTCAGAAAATTGCCAGGTCTTTTATCTGAGGTGCCTCTAGGTGGACTTGGACCACCAACTTTTCAGTTAGCAGTAGAGCATGTTGACTGTTTGCATCACTCAGGGACTCCTCGGTGGTTAAAGGGTGGCTTTATCTAAGGACAAGTGTTGTATGAGATGATTATACAAACATGGATCCCAATACCCAAGCCAGGACTGATTTCTTACTGTAATCTTCTCTTCCTGAGCAGTGAAAGCTTCCTCAAAGTCATCATGCTTCTGAAGAAGAGCCTGTACACTTCCCAGGGAGTTTCCCAGATCCTCATTATCCAGGAAGGCCTGTGGGAGATGGATATATTACACGTGTGCCTCCATGGTGAGAAATAGTCCCCTTTGAATATCCCTGAGACAAGGTATAAGGAGAGAGGTGAGGAGCTGGAGAACAAGGTGAGAGTTAGCACAATGGGGGGTAATAGGTAGAGACAAACCTCAAATACCAAAAGCTTAAAACCTCCTTCCCATTCCTCTCATTCAACTTTCTCACCTATGTCTCTGGGTCTTCCGCCCCTTGCATTCCCCCAGCCAATGCAGGTTCTATTCTGAGCTGTCAAAACTCCCTCAAGAAGATCACTCAACTCCTCCAAAAATGCTTCCTTGATTAACCTTGCCTGACTCATCAGTTTTCTCTTCCTGACCCATTAGCAATTTGACATTCATTTTGCTTTATGTTAAATTGTGATAATAGTTTCTATGCTATGTATTTAAGAATTTCCTCTATGCATTTGTCCATGGGGAAATTGCAGGATCTTCTTCTCGTGGATCATCCTCCAATTCTCAGAACAAGCATTGATTCAGAGAAGTACTTATGAGAGCGGTGATGGTGCTCATACTGGTATTAAATGGTGGGAGAAATGATTTATGGAGATTGTTGGACTTGTCCTGTTACCTCTTGTCTGCTCATCCAACTGTCTACTTGCTCACTGTCTCGGTAGAACAGGTGCAAATCCAAGCACTGCTCATATTGATGCTGACGCTTTTCCCACAGTTCCAGCAGGGCAGTCCAGTTGTTGTCAAGTGCTGTCATCTTTGGAAAGGAGGAGAGAGTGTAAAATAAAGATATTTAATTAATTCAATGTATCCTATATTTAACTGTCTAATAAATGCAAGGCTTTTTGAAGGATACAAAGATGAGTAGGAAATTGACTTTTCCCCTAAAGGCTGTAACATTTAAGCAAATAACTGTAGCATAGGAAAAAATGGGATAAATGCCATAAAAGAGGCATAAGGCTCTTAATATGTATAAAGAATGAAGAAAAGATTAATTCTGATTGGAAGAACCAGGTAGTGAAAGTATGGGAAGGATCATCCAAACAGATATTCTAAGAGTGGTGGGGATACGGTCTATAGGAAGACGTGATATCCTGAGCAAATGGTATTATTGGAACTCAAAGTAACTGTTAGATTATACAGTCTGCTTCAGAGAAAAGTGCAGTGTCCCAAAAGGCTGTGCATTTGATGAAGTTCCAGCTCATAGAGCACTTAAAATGCCAGACTGAGAAGTTGCACTTTACTGAAAGTAAATAAGAATCTTCAAGGAAAGGGAAACTGAATATTCTTAACCTCATAAAAACCTTTGTTGCTGCCCAAGCATTTGTCCGAGAAATTCCAGCTTATAGCTGCTGTCATGTTAACTTCATCAAAAAGGCAGCACAGATTCTCAGAATTCCCAGACAATACATCAAGTTATCACAGACTTAGAGATTCCCCTATTCCTTCTGCAGAAAATTGTTAATAATAAAAATCCGTATTATAATGTTACCACAGAGTTCTGGAGGAATCCTAAACATGGTTATCTCAACCTCATCCATCACACATTGCTGAAGACTGTCCTTGAAATCTAGGAAGATTCAAAGAGGACTGTAAATCAAATCTTTTTTGATTATCATCCCAAAGAGTGCCCAGGACTCTGTGACTGCAGCATGATCTCTCTGGGTCAGAGGGCTAAGGCGGGACCCTGTGATCTGGGAGGTAGGATGAGGGAAGACCTGCTTTCTTTATTCAGTGGGGAATTCTGAGTGTTTAAAACTTCCCAGTTATTTAATGTAAGTTTGAGAACAACAAGATAGAAGAAAATCAGTTTGATTTGAGGGTATATAGGAGAGAAGAAAAAAGTACAAATGCCAACTATGTGCCTGGCACTGTGTTAGGCACCAGTCCTTGTGGAATGTACCATTTGTGGTGAGAATGGAGAAGTGGTAAGATAGGGCATATGTTAAAGTGAAATAGAGGTTTCAAATTATGTAAAAGTCAGGGAGTTGATTAAAAAAAAAAAAAAGGCAGAGAGGCGAAAAAGCACAAAGCATGCCTGAGAATTACAAGTGATCCAAATTAGCTAAAGTATAACGTATGTGAAAGAGAGCCATGTGAAAGCTGGGCCATATTACTATCATGTTTGGATGGTTTCTATCCCTTTCCCATTTGAAGATTACTATGCCATTATGGGATTAAGTGAGGGATAACTATGTCATTGAAATCCCACAAACTCTGTTAAACTAGGTTACCTTTTCCTTAACTTCCTCAGAGGCTTCGTGATTGGCATCCAGAAGTTCTTTACCAGTCTCATCAGCGTTTTGAAATCGGTCATCGTAAGAGTCAATCTCATGCTATGGTCACAGGACAAAACATCTCAAAATGTAGCAAGAAACTTGGTTACCACCCTCTTCCTCTTAATGGGGAGATCTTCCCTCTGTACCTTATGCTGCTGGTGCCTGTCCAGTAAGGCTTCCCCACCAGCCACATCTACAGGCAGCTCGTCAGCATTGATCAGGGCAGTCTTCTCCTCCATCCAGCCTGAGAGTTCATCGTAGTCTGATAAGAACCTCTGGTACCTGTGAGGATGGTAAGAAAATGGCAGGAAGGAAAAATCACATGTGAAAGGATTTTGAGCAGAGAGTTAGGGTTGAGTTCTGTTAAGCTGTGCCAGTCACTCCTAGTCCTAACCCAATCCCCTCCTATTCCCCGATGTACTTCCTGCTATTGACAGTCCAAGTTGCCTTAGTGGCACAGATTGTAAATCTTTGACTCTAGTTTGTACATCCCTAGAGATGGTACGGAGCCCTGGTAGTGCAGTGGTTAAGAGCTCAGGCTGCTAACCAAAAGGTCGGCAGTTCAAATCCACTAGCCACTCCTTGAAAACCCTATGGGCAGTTCCACTCTGTCTTACTGGGTCGCTATGAGTTGGAATTGACTCGATGGCAATGGGTTTGTTTTTTGTCGAGAAGGTGTGTCCTTGTGTGATGGTATATGTGACCATTACATCCACTCCACAACACTAAAAAGTCACATTTACCCTAGAGATCATTCCCATTACAGAACTGCAGTCATAATGAAATTAAATCATAAATGGGAAAGCACAATAGAAACAACTGCTGAAGTTTCTTTACTTTATGTATAACCAGTTGCTGTTGAGTCAACTCGGACTCACGGTGACCCCATGTGTATCAAAGCAGAACTGTGCTCCATAAGGTTTTCAATGGCTGATTTTTCAGAAGAATATCACCAGACATTTCTTCGGATGTGCCTTTTGGATAGCAGCCAATCACGTTAACCGTTCCCACCACTCAGGGATTCCTATGATTTGTCTATCTATCTACCTAATCTATCTGCCTATCTATATCTATCTATCTATCAATCATCTATCTATCTGCCTATCTACCTATCTGCCTGTCTCCCTGTCTACGTACCTATCTATATCTATATAATCTGTATCTATCTATATCATCTATCCCTTGATTAGCCTTTGTCTGGCCAGAGATTGCAAGCTTATTTTATTAAGTAAATGAAGGTAAATCTGCCTCTTTCTCTTTCCTACACAAAGAATAATTATATGATGCATCCCCAAACTCTTAATTCCAAAGATACATGAAATGGAGTCGAGTGCTCACAAGTAAATAAGCACATGCCATGTAAATAACAGGAAGTATCTTGTAGGAGAAGGGGGCTAGAATTAGTTAGGAGAACCTCATATATCTCAGCTCAACTTTAACCATTATTGATAATAAAAAGTTACTTATTCAACAAAATTAAATGCTCATCATTTAGTTTTAAATCATAACAGTAAGAGGAACACTACTTTCTGTTGATTTAAAGACTAACCATATGAATTAACAACTGAAATGATGCCCACTTAGCATTTGTTTTGGTAAGTTTTTAACTCAAATCCATGAAATAATTTTATATTTATTTTGATGTTATTCAGCTTTGAGATTTTATTTTCACTCCAAAGCTATGGACAGAGTTTTGAAATGTTCCTTCAGCTCCTTTTCCAGCTTTATGATCTACTTCATAGCAACCTACAACTATACAAACAAGGAAGACAGAAAGGGTGGAGGTGAGGGGAGGCGTGATGCTAAGGATTATGTCAGCCTGCAAAGGCCTTCCCTTGGTGAATACAAACTTCTTTTGCCTCTACTGAGCAGGCAGGAGGACTGGGCCCCTGGTTATTGTACTCCCTTCAGTCTTTTATTTCTGCCTTTGATATTATACCTGGGTCCTGTAGAGATAGGTAAAGTGATAGGAAAGAGGGATTTCCCACCCATAAGACGCCTGCAACTTGGCATATCTGCTGGTAGCCACGGCACGGATATGCTCCCAGTTGGAGACCAGATCCCTTTTCATCTGCTGGATCTCGGGTGCATCCGAAGGATGGGAGACCTCCAGCTTGTCTGCTTTGGCACATAACTCCTTCACCTTTGGGATGAAAAAGAAACTTAATACAAAATCCAAGCACTCTTATTCCTTCTAGCAAAGACGTGTGTGTGTGATGTAGTAAACCAGTAACAAAAATAATAATTCATTTATATCAATGTTTTATATTAATATACTAATGCTCTGTATTAATAATAATAATTTACTGAGTATATTTTGTCTAACATTGTGCTAAGTGCATTACATGTATGCTGTCATTTAATACTCTTCATTTAATAATACTACAGGCAGATACTATTCTTAATTTCCTTTTACATATGTGAAAACTGAGAAGTAATTTATTTGATCAACTAGTAAGTGTCAGAAGCAAAGTCCAAGCCTGTCCTTCACCACCTCTCTACTAAACCAAAAAACCAAACCCACTGCTGCCGAGTTGATTCCGACTCATAGAGACCCTATACGAAAGAGTAGAACTGCCCCGTAGGATTTCCAAGGAGCACCTAGTGGATTCGAACTGCTGACCTTTTAGTTAGCAGGCCAACTTTCAACCAGTGCATCACCAGGAAACCCTGGTAGCATAGTGGTTAAGAGCTATGGCTGCTAACCAAAAGGTTGGTAGTTTGATTCACCAGACACTCCTTGGAAACCCTATGGGGCAGTTGTAATCTGTCCTATGGGTTGCTATGAGTTGGGATCGACTGGACGGTGACAGGTTTGGTTTTTTCTCTGTACCATTTCCCTATATATTATTGTATGAGTCAGGAAAACATTTTTTCACAACAGGCTAAGAAAATTTCAGTAATGCTAGACCATTCTGGGTATAATTCTTGAGGAACAGGGTTTCTAGGACAAAAATGTGGACATGAGTGGCTTTTCACCTGCTACTATTAGGTTCTCTCATTATACTCAGCCATAATCAGGTGTTGTCTAAGGTTTGGGATTTCATTACCTGTTCTTTATGAAAAAAAGACCAAAAACCAAAAATGAGGAAGAATGAAAGAAGAAGTAGAATGGCGGAACAGTTTTCAGAAACTGGATACAGAGACAGAGCTATGATGAACATACAACAAGTATGGATCTTTCTGTGGGATGGCTTTCCTGTGGGCACTCAGTAGAAACTGGTTTAAGTTATGGATAAAGTTTTGAGAGGAAGAAGTAAGGATATGAATCATTCAAGAATATTGGCTTGCTTCAAGCTCTAGCATGCCTATGCCTAATCCTCCACATAAAGGAGCTGGGGTTTTCCAACTTTAAGGAGGGAACTCAAAGGTGCATTCAGTAATGTGTTTTAAGTATCTAAAAGTTTATTATAAAAGGGGAAGAAGAAAAAGCCTCCTTTATCTAATTGGTAAATAACAAAAAGAAACAGGATTAACCTGCAACAGAATAAAATGTGGTTAGATGAAAGAAAAAAATTCCCTGGCCATAGAAGTATTATATTTTACTGAGTGAGATTAGGAAACTATCCTTGGAAGCATCTTTTTTTCTTTTTAATTGTAAGCTATATCAGAATAAAACGTATATGTAAATTTAAATTAAAATATTAAATAAATTTAAGTAATGGAATAGAATGATGTGGTATTTTTAAGTACCACTATATTAAAATGGGGCCCTGGTGGTACAGTGGTTAAGACTTACAGCAAGCTATGCTTGCTAACCATAAGGTTGGCAGTTCAAATCCACCCACCAGGTGCTCTTTGGAAACCCTATGGGGTAATTCTACTCTGTTCTACAGGGTCATCTTGAGTCAGAATCAACTTTACAGCAAAGGGTTTGGTTTTTTGGTTTATATTACAAATAATGAACTCATTGTGCACTCTGGAGACATAGCGTAAACAAGATGACCACACTTTGCCTCTTCTAGGTCAAAGGGACAACCATTCCTCAAGTAGTGACTTACCTTGTCTTCCATGACTGCAAGGTTCCTCTCAAGTCCCTTGTGACTGTGGAACAATGCCTCAGCACTAACAAGGTCTTTGCCATAGTCCTCAGAGGTGAGAAGAGGCTCTTTCTCCTCAATCCACTGGATGGCTTCATTCACATCCCTGCCAGATGACCACAAAAGAAAATGGCAGCATCCCAGGAAAAACAGAGCAAAGAAGTACACAGCAAGGACTGCCCTAGTGCACCCAGCGTAACAATTACATTGCCCTCCTACTCATTAGCAAAAAGTAATATAAAGGGTCTTGGCGTGGTAGTGGTTTCCAACGAGATATCAGAGACCTGAGCCTCCTGATGGTTGAGCCTCCAGAGATACTACCCATATCTGGGTCAGCTCTTCATGAATGCATTTCTTATTCCCAACTTTCTTCCTCTACCCCCTTCCAGTTCTCAATCTGCTTTCCTTGCCTCTGTAGAGCTTCCATCACTAATTTCCCGGTACTACTTCTATTGCTTTGGGTTTCAATCGCCACAAGCTTGGCCATAGTGAAAATCACAGTTTTCTTAATTACCCCTTTTCTGCTGCCCCAAAGGCAAGCACACAATCCTCTTTGTTTTGATTATTGGCTGCTAATTGCTAGGGGTAGTAGACAGAAGCTAACAAAAATAACAAGTGTGTTGCAATTTCAAAATTTTCCAAAATGCAGTGGCCAAATCCATACCTTTTAAATCGCTGGAAGTCTGTAGCATCGGATAAGGTTTTCTGTCTCTGGAGAGCCAGACTGTGGAGAAGCTTCCAGGCAGTATTTACCTCATCCTGCTTTAACTTAATCAAAGGCAGTTCAGGGTGGTTCTCCTGTGGATAGAAACCCATACTGGAGTTATGGTGAAGGGAGATTACACCAAAAAGCATTTAATCACTTCTTAGCTTACACTGGCCCATACTTTGTTAGAAGTGGAAAATAACCATGGTAGCCAGCCACGGAGCTTCACTTTACCCCTGCCCCCTAGCTCTGACCTGATCCACATTACCAAAACCTAGAAAACCAACTGCCACATATTGTACCCTGTGCCTACAGCATTAGACTAGCCTAATAACAAAGATTGCCCAAGCCTAAGGTTATTTTCAGAACCCTACTTTGTTGATGACTGCCAAATCCCTTGGAAATTCTGGAAATGAAGGAAATGAAGAAATAATTCTCTTTATGGAATCTATGTGATTTTCCAAAACTCTAGGACTGTGGTTCTTAATACCTTTGGGGTCCTGATACCTTTGAGAATCCAACGAAGGTATTTCCCTCTTTCCAGAATAATAAATATATGCTTATACATACAATTTTGTAGAAAATTTCATTTTTGCAGAAAATTTCATTTTTGCAAACTATCTGATGTCATGGGATCCAAGAATCCTAGGCTAAACTTTCAGCATCAAATTTGGATAACTGGAAATTTTGAGGAGTTCCCATATGTCCAAGTCTCCCTACTTCTCCTGCTCCCATTTCTTTGCACTGTCATGCCCAAAACTCCAGACAAAAAATTCCACATTTGCCTTTCATGAATGGGTGGTCCTTTCCATTGTAGTTGGATGGGCCCCACTCCAAAAGAGCAGAGGATTTACTCTACCTGTATTGGTACATACTTCCTGTGGTCATGCTATTTTGTCTCTCCTCCTTTCAAGAGATGGAGTCTCTTTCTTCACCTCTTGGATCTTGGATGGCTTTGTGACTTTCTTGAACCAATAGCATGGTATAGAAGTGACATTCTATGAGACCTGGGACCTAGACCTCTAGAGACATTTCAGTTTTTGCTTGTACTCTCTTGAAACACTTACATAGAAAGAACCACAGTCTACTGAATGATGAAAGACCACATGGAGAAAGGCTTCATCATCCTTTCCAAGGCCCCAGACATGTTAGCTCCTCCACTCTAGCTGAGCCACCAAGTAGCTGCAGCTACCGGAGAATACCAGGTGAGGCCAGGAGAACCGCCCAACTGAGTAGTTCCAATAACTGACTCACTGAATGATGAACAAATAAGATGTTCATCATTTAAGTTTTGTGGTGACTTATTAGATAGGAATAGAAAACTAAAAAACTTTTTCAACGAAGAAAAAGTGGCAAAGGGGGAAAATTTAGACTCTGTTAGAAATATGGCATAGAAAAAAATGGGAGACATGAGTTATTTTCCTTGCTTAGTAACCATTTATCTAAATATTGGTTCTATAACACAGAAAGATCATTCCCACTACAAACCTACAGTCACAATAAATTTAAACCACACGTTAAAGATTTTTTTTTATTTTATGTCTATATAGAGAGAGAAGATTGCAAACTTATAGAAATATTTTCTTAATTAAATGAAGGTAAATCTGCCTCCTTTGCTCTCTTCCAGCAAAAAAAAAAAAAACTTGTATAATGTATCCCAAAACCTAACATCATTTTATATTCTCTGCTACTTTATTCTTGTTCCTCTTCATGAAGAAAGACTGCTGCATAAGCATGATTAATCTGTGAATTACACAGTGTAGGAGTTAGGAATGTGCATCCTTCTGTTTTCTTGCTACTTCCTATCTTCCTCCAATCCCATCTACTATTGGCCAGAGGTTTTCCCTGAAGATCAGAACCCTATTCTGGAACTACTCTGTTAGTTCCACCTCACCTCGGCACACTTATTGGCATACTGGTTCACTTCATCCACTCTGCTCTTCAGAACTTCTAGGTCAGCTTGAACTTCTTCGAACTTCTTACGTAGAACCTCTGTGCGCTCCCAGTCCTCACCCAGCTCCTTTGATTTTACAATAGCCTCCTGTAGACATAGAAAAATCTATTGAGTCACCAGAAAGAATTTAGGGATTTTTACAGGTCAAAAGCCCAAGACACCTGCCCACATTCCCAGAATAACTTAGATGGAGATGCTATTGGTCCCTGGGAGAGCCACTTACAGGAAGATCTAGAACCAAGAGTGTATTACCCTGACCCAGGGGACAGTGTACGTACAGCAGTCCTTCAGAAAGGCCAAGAACATTGTTGGCCAGAGTCCCTGAAAGCACCTTTTTTCTGTTTTGGAACATGAAAAATAAATTCATCCTGATTTTACTCAATTTAACATACTGAGTTGTCTACAAAAGCATTATGCTAAGAACATCCTTGTATAAATCTTCTGTTCTAACTATAAGATTATTCTTTAAGTGTTTAGAATTTTGGAAACCTCTATAGATAATAGGCACTAGGGGACAAGGGATTAGGGAAAGAGCTGGCTATCATCTCAGTCTGGCCCCAGAGTAAGAGCAAAAACCCATAGGAAGCAGTCAAGGTTTATGGGAGATAGACCATCTTTCAATGCACAGTTTTTGTGCAAGTCTTTCCTTCTCCATATTCAGATTCATAAGTTTAGACTCATCCTCTACGAAGTTAAGAATCTTGAGAACATCCATAATTCTTTGCCAAAATCCCAACCTTCCAAGAAACAAACTTCAGAAATAGACCCTGACTTCTTTATCAATAACCTGCAGTAAGTTGCATTAGGTGCCTGGGACAGATGAGTGGGAAGTCCTATATGCAGGTGTTTGGTACTATACCTTGTCTCCAATCCACTCCAAGATGTCAGCACACTTCTGTAAGTACTGCTGTAGGCTCAGGACCTGCAACAGCAGGAAGCCTTTCTCCTGGGTCATCTCTAGGAGAAGTTCCCACAGGCGGCGCAGTTCTTCCAGATGTTCCTTTGGGGAGAGGAGGCAGAACTACTCAGGCACAGAGACTGGAATAGGTAGACTCATAGACTTAGGCAGAGAGGGACCTGGATAAAAATTCTTCCTTCATTAACTCATGCATTAATTTCTTAACAAATATTTTAAGGCAGAAATAGGATATATATGGAAATAGCTATTAAACCAAGCCAAATATGATCTTCCATAAGAGAAAAATAAAAAAAAAAATGGTTTGTGCTTTTAGAGAAGGGAGTGATTACAAACTATAGAACAGGAAGGAGAAAGGATTCATGGAAGAGTACTCATTTGAACGGGTTCTTGAAGAACAAAAAGAATTTTGACAGGCAGAAGATGGGCAAAGGGTCTTCCAAGCACAGCAAGCAACACCTGCAAAGGCACAGAAGAAACTGAACACGAATTGTTTTCTGGAAAGGATAAGAGATACAGTTTTACATAGTAATAAAAAAAATCAGAGCAAAAGAGGGTTTGGAGAACTACAATGGTAGTTATAGGGTTTAGGGTATGAAGAGAAAGGGGTATCGTAGACAAAGAGGGCAAAATTTCACAGAAGACCCAAATGAGAAAGAATTCCTCGTGTGAAGTGAGGGGTAAGGGAAAAGGACCCTGAGATTAGAAGAAATAATTAGAAAGGACATTGCGAAAACCAGTTCATCTGGGAAATGTGAAATAGAGTTGGAGGAGTATCTTGATCTTGAGCCAAAATATCCTCCAGTGGCATAAAGAGGAGTGTGATGTCATCTGTTACAGTTTAATTCTGTTTTCCCAAAAGATATCGAAGTCCAAACCCTCAGTACTTCTGAATGTGATCATATTTGGAAATAGGGTTTGCAATCAATTTTTTAATCACATTAAAGTGTGGTCACTCGGGTGGGATCAAATCCAGTATGTTTGGTGTCCTCATAAGAAGAGGAGCAGAGACACAGACAGACACAGATTGAAGACAGCCATATGAAGACAGAGGCAAAGATTAGAGTTACGCTGCCACAAGCTAAGGAACACCTGGAAGCTGGAAGAGGCGAGGAAGGATTCTTCTCTTAAGGATCTGGGGGGAGCCCAGCCCAGACTTTCAGACTTATGGTCTCCAGAACAGTGAAAGAACAAATTTCTGTTAAGTTAATCCACTCAGTTTGTGGTAATTTATTACAGCAACTCTAGGAAAATAATATACCATCCAATGATAGCTTTTGTATCATAAATCTTCCCCCTACCCCTAGGAGAATAAGGAAATTCAATTATTGTATTTTTCCTGCCCCAATTCCAGTAGAAGACAAGAGGCAGGAGCCCTTGTTCCCAGCCAGGTACATAAAGTTTGATGTGTGTAACAATCAACCAAAAGTCTGATGACATAATCAGTAATTAGAAACTTCTTCTTAAGAACCCAACCTTACCTTTGTGTCCTTATGAGCAGAATGCCCCTCAGGAAAACGGCTTTCCCTGATTTCTTCCAGTTCAGGAAGGACCTTTGATTTTGCCTGCACTTCTGCTTGAAAGGATTCATGTTTCTGGTATTTTCCCTGCAATTCAGAAATAAGAGTTTACAGTTAATGAGCCTAGTCTCTCTGAACTATAAAAATGTCCTTTTCTTCCTCTTATTTCCAGACAAAACTATTCATTTTCCATCCTAGATTAAGTGATGCCCTGAAACCATAGCTAGAACGGTCAACATACTAAAAGAAATAAGCACTTTAGATAGAGATTTTCGAAAGGTCCTAGACTCAAAGTCAGAGACAATAGAGAAAAACCTTTTCCTATTCCCCATTTTGGGGGACTTCTTGGTAAATGTCCTATTATTTTAAAGGCTCAATTGCATTAATGAGAATAAAAGATTGCAGCATGTAGTGCTTCTCCTCTAGGGGTTAAGAGCTCAGCTGCTAACCAAAAGGTTGGCAGTTGGAATCCACCCGTTGCTCCTTGGAAACCGTATGGGGCAGTTCTACTCTGTCCTATAGGGTCGCTATGAGTTGGAATTGACTTGATGGCAACAAATTCTCTTTTTACAAAAGAGGAATAACTACTATTGAAGGTAGAGCACAATAAGGATGATGATAATTATCATAATGACTTTTTTTTAATTGAGAGGTTACTGCATGTCAGGCTCTGTCCTTGTTATCATATACAAATTAATCCATTTAATAGATCTCATTTTGTTCTTTTTACAGGTGCTCCCTCTCCAACATCAACTGTCCCTTTTAAGCATGTAACCCTTTCTTCTGATCTGACTATGCCACATCCACATACCACAATACTAGCTGAACAGGTAGGGGTGGAGGGCTTCCATTTTGACTAACAAGGGCATGAGTAGCCACTTGAGAAAAAAATGGATGCCCTGGTTGCACATGTTTTTCTGAACGGAAGGGAGAGCTGATACTTCAGAGGTATTGATGTCACTTCATTACATCCTTAATGCCACCAAGTATTGAAATCACATGGTGTGCCATGAATTCTTTGAATTATTAACATTGAGTGTTTTTCCCATAGTTTAACTTCAGATGAATATTACATTCATTGAATACTATCTAGAATGACATTTTTCTTCTCAAATACGACCATGAAGCTTAAGAAGTTGAAGATAGGAGCTATTCAGAGGCAGAATTACTACCCCTAACAGATAAACAGCTAAGTCTAATCTTTCTATTACATTGCCCCCCTTATACTTATAAGAACGTAAACTCTGAATATAAGTTCAACAACCCACAAAGTATCTCCTTCTTTTCTTTGATTTTTTCTTGTCCCACTTCTCCAAAGTCTTATCCCACCATTTACTAAAGAAAAATGCACCTTTAGATTTTTTTTCTTAGTTCAATTCCTTCAACCTCCCATTCTACTAGATTATTTTTGTTTCTCTAAATGAAATCTTATTGTACACACACTCACTTTTTAATATTAACATACAGTTCAGAACCAAACACCTCCCCCCACTTAGAGATCTTAGTGTCTGCTCTGAGGAAGTCAATGGAACTGAGTGACCTGTATGTTAGCTCGCTCTTCATAGCTTTTATCCTCTAAAGTCTTGAGTTTCTCCAAGATCCACTTTTCCAAGTCATCTGCATCCCGCCTGAAAACCTGGTAGTAATAGGACTCTTCAAGCTTCTGACCCCTCTCAGCAACAAGCTCCTTGAACCTCTTGTAACGATCCAACACCTCCTGACGCCTCTTTTGGATCTCTTCAGCTGTTTCCAACAGCTTTGGCCCACTGCTCTCCATAATCTGCAAGTCAAAAAGCTTTTATCCACTGCTAGTTCAGGTTATATAGCATGGTGCCCCTCTTATGCTTCCCAAGGTATGTATTTATGTTAGTACTATGTTCAGATTTCTTTAAGCCTGTTGAAGAGCCTTAAAT
>NW_004444236.1:133614-135349 GCF_000243295.1 Trichechus manatus latirostris
AGGCTAAAAAGGTGTTGACAAGTAGTGATCATTCTAAACTGAATTTAATGAATAATTTAAAATGGCTTGCAATTAGCTTAGTGACTGATATTATACACAAAGAGATTGAAAACTTTGTTTTCTTCATACTTAAAAATGCACCTCATATAGTGTTTACCCTTTTATTTTGTGTTCTTCATAAGTACTGTAAATCAAAAGTTCAGTCTATCTTCTACCCAATTATCACTAACTCCAAATAATTAGGATCTCAATAATTAGCTTTTAGACCATAAAATTCAGTACTGTCAAACAACACAAATTATCCCTTTCCTACAAAGAGATCAGATCTGTCTGTTACAAATTCCAGCAAAATCCCCATAGGGTCTACCTCATTCATCTTGATTTTGGGCACTGTTTTTCCAAGCTAAACTTACCTAGGATATTTAATATACAGTTTAAATTTTAGTCTCCATTTCTCCTAAATAATAATTGCTATTCTGTGGGTGGCCATTGTTAGTGTGGCCATAGAATTAAATCATTCTATGGAGACTCACATCTCTATTGAGAATTATTTTGTTGCAGGTTACCTTGTTGTCCTCTGTGTGAACTGGCTTACACAGATCATTATTAGAACTTGGTGCTGTTTCAAGACATAAGCTCAAAGTCATTGTTCAAAGTGAGACATTCAAAAAAGAGAGTTAAAATGAAACCAGTTTTGTTTTTTTTTAATTTGTGGTAAATATATATGTAACAGAAGGAGCCCTGGATAAGTGCTCGGCTGCTAATTGAAAGGTCAGCAGTGCAAACCCACCATCTGCTCCACAGAAGAAAGATGTGGCAGTCTGCTTCTGTAAAGATTATAGTCCGGGAAATCTTATGGGGCAGTTCTACTACGTCCTAAGGTTCACTATGAGTAGGAGTCAATTCAACGGCAATGGGGTTTCTTATACATGTAACAAATTCTTTGTCTTTCAACATTCTTCACCTGTACAATTCAGTGACATTAGTTATGTTTGTCATGATCAATCATTATAATTATCCATTCCCATATTTTCCCATCACCCTTAACAGAAGCTCAATGTCCCCTAAGGAGTGAGTCCCCTTTTTTCCCTCCCTCCCACCCACTCCTGGTAACTATTAATAAGCTTTGGCTTCTATACACTTGCCTATTCTAGATATTTCATATAAGTGCAATCAAACAATCATACTGGTACATGCTATAACACAGATGGACCTCGTAAACATTATGCTGAGTGAAAAAAAATCTAAGAAGTAAAAAAAAAATTCTTAATGTCTCTGTCAAAGATAGTGCAGAAAGTTCAAAGAACAGAGATTTCCTAGTTTTATTAGTGACAAATGGCATTGCAGAGAATTCTGTACTCACAGTTTCCTTTGGCAAGTACTCCATTTTTTTCTTGAAGATCTAGAATCTGGCAACATAAAATGTATCCACAAGACAGAAAGGGTGGCAAGTCACTTGGAACTGCCTGGTCTAATTCAGATAGAGATGACAGAAAACGTTAAATATGTGGCAGAGACAAAAAAAAAAAAAAGAAGAAGAAGCTTCTCTCTTGGGCCCAGAATCCCGCCAGCCATAGACAATCCACGTTATCTTCAGGAGACAGATTCAGCTGAGGCAGCTGCTAACTTTCACAGATGCTGGGTGACTCAGCAGTTTTGGGGGTCTATGGTTCTCAAAGTTTCTCAGCAGGACTAAAAAAAAAGAAAGAAAAAAGAAGAAGAAAACTTTTTAGGT
>NW_004444236.1:136183-137773 GCF_000243295.1 Trichechus manatus latirostris
GACATTATTTGATCTTTACCCAGGAAATAAGAACCACCATCTATTGAGTATCTAACCAGCCCACACCCATTGCTATTGAGGTGATTCTGACTCATAGCGACCCCATAGAACAGAGTAGAACTGCCCTACAGGGTTTCCTAGGAGTGGTTGGTGGATTCGAACTGCCAACCTTTTGGTTAGCAGCCCAGCTCTTAACTACTGTGCCACCAGGGGCCCATTGAGTATCTAGTATGTGTTAATTTACATACTGACATAATTAATTTGCATCAATTTTTAATCTTTAGAAAATTCTGCAAAGCGGGTATTATTACCCCCTTTTTTTAATATAAGAAAACAAGTCTCGGAGAGGTAAAGTGTGATTCCATAGTCATTTGCCCGGTAGATATTTAAACAAACAGGCAAATCCGTGTCAATATGACCACTATGCCCTTCTGTTCCTCATCTGTTGTAGTTTATCTTCTCTTAGTACATCAATATTTCTTGGATCATCTGAAGTGCCAGCATGTGACCAAAGAAATGATATGGCCTGATCAGCAAGACTGGTGATAATGAAATAAAATAAAAGGGGATAAGAGCCATAGTGTTTAGAGCAGGGTAGCAATGTGGAAGTCCACAGGAGACACTCGGGGGAGAGGTTTGATAGATAATAGCCTTCTGTTCTCTGAGTTTTCAGCCATTGCAGTTAGGAGAAACCCATGGCAATAGTTGTTCTGACAGTGCTCTGACTTTTACTCTGTCAGCTGCTGACTTTAAATTCAGTCCCACTTTGTCCTCCCAGTCCCAAGGGGTTGAGATTCTCCAGCCTCTAAGCATTCCTTACCATTATAAGTACAAATATCAGGGCATCTCCCCAGGATTGATAGAGGGGAATAATGAGAAAATCTTACACTCTTGTGACCTTACACATGGACCTCTGACCTTCTGCTTATCACTTCTGTCATCTTCCAAGAATGCTCACTGGCTCTGATCATAGAAACCCTGATTAGAGAGAGAATTAATAGAGGAGACAGGGTTCCTTGCCCTTACCAAGTTTTAGGAAATAGAGGAAACTGGATAAAGACTCAGGTAAAGAGTGCATGGCAGATATTGTGGAGGTATAGAAACATGTACAATCTATTGAATTGCTTGCTGTACTGTACATAGGTGAGTGCTGAAAGGCTACAGGAGAAGGTACAGTTGATCACAGACTGCTTCATTAAAGAGAAATCTATATAAAGTTTTAAAAGGCTGGGGGAATTTGGACGGCTGTTGTATTTGGCCACGGTTATCAGTTGTGGGCAGATCTGAACTTCACATAGCAGTTTAATCAGCACTGTCCAGCTTGTCGCAGCCTCTGCTCAGGCATCAGAATGAAGCAACATGTTCTATCTCCTCTGAACTTAGAAACTACAAGACTTGCTTTACATCCAAAAATTCTAAAGTCTTCCCAACCTAGTTCACTAAAATTTATATCTGTTTACTGTGAATTATTTTTAGAGTTCAACTTTCTCAGCTCATTTACCAACAAGGGCAAATGTTTTAACCTTAACGAAAAATTAAAATTTCTTCCATGGAAAGTGGGGTGGTCATCATTTTATTGTTTACTATTGT
>NW_004444236.1:139461-142955 GCF_000243295.1 Trichechus manatus latirostris
CACTTCTTTATTGCTTAGAAGAAATTTATACTCTTCACCTTCTTTTTACTTTCTATATTGGCCCCTCTCCTGCTCAGAAAAATAATAAATCAGGACTCAGCTCAAACAGTACCTCCCCACAAATGCTTCTAGTCAGATTTATTTTTTTCTTTCCTTGCTACTCCCATGACAACTGATTGTTCAAATACTATATCATGGCTTATATTACAATATCATGTCTGTTTCCTCAAATAACTGTGTATATTTTAACTTGATATTTTGCACTAGTAAGTGTTCAGTAAATGTTGATGGCAGTGAATTTTATAGAAAGTGGAGAGATAGGAAGTGTATGCCTAAACAGGCTGGAAACACAACCACAGCGACTTCAAACTGAATTCTGAAAACTAAGGAAGAGTTTGTCATCTCCCCTTTTGCCTGGAGATTGGTGTGATAAATTAAATTCTTCTGTGTGGGCACATTCTATGTGGAGCAGGCAAATAACATAGTGAAAATTAAAGATAAAATTGGAAGTTAGAAAAAGTGCTCTACTACTTAATCGCCAATACTTTTTTGGAAAATGATAAGAATAAATAAACACATACATGAAACAAATACCTTATCCCAGTTAGTAGAAACTTCATTCTTCCAGTTCTTCAGGCCAGATTCCTTGGAGTCAATCTTGTCTCCTCTATCTCACATCCCACTTCAAATCAGTAAGCAAAATTTCTCAGTTATACCTTCAAAACACATCCAAAATCCAACTACTTTTCATCACATTCACACTGCACCCTGGTCCAAGCCGTCATTCCTTGCCTGGATTCTTGCCATAGCCCCCTTGGCTCCTTTTCAGTCTATCAGCACTGCACTGAGACAGATCCATTTAAAGATAAATTGGATAATGTTACTTCTCTGCTGAAACCTTCCTGTGGGTTCCCATTTCACTCTAAGTGAAAGCCAAATGCCTTAATAATGATCTTTTTAGTCCTTATGTAACCTGATCCCACAATGATTTTTCTACTTCTCCACACCCACTGTCTTAGTCATCTAGTGCTGATATAACAGAAATACCACAAGTGGGTGGCTTTTAACAAAGAGAAATTTATTCTTTCACAGCCTAGTAGGCTACAAGTCCAAATTCAAGGCATCAGCTCCAGGGGAACGCTTTCTCTCTCTGTCGGCTCTGGAGGAAGGTTCTTGTGATGTGTCAGTCTTCCTTTGGTCTGGAAGCATCTCAGTGCAGGAACCTCAGGTCCAAAGGACGCACTCTGTTCCCGGCACTGCTTTCTTGATGGTATGAGGTCCCCATGTCTCTCTGCTCGCTTCTCTCTTCTATATCTCAAAAGAGATTGGCTTAAGACACTACCTAATTTTGTAGACCTCGTCAATATAACTGCCTCTAATCCATCTTATTACATCATAGTGATAGCATTTACAACACATAGGGAAATCCCATCAGATGATAAAATAGTAAACAATCATACAATACTGGAAATCATGACTTAGCCAAGTTGACAGATATTTTAGGGATTCACAATTCAATCCATGACGCCCACCTTAGCCACTCCATCCAAACAACACCTGGAATGCTCCTACCTCAGAGCCTTTGCACTTGTATTCTCTTTACCTAGAACACTCTTCATTGGAATATATGCATGGGCAACGTCTCTTTTCCTTCACTTCTCTGATTCATTGCTCAAATATTACCTGCTAAGAGAAACCATTCCTGACTCATGATATTTAAAATAAATCACACTGAGCCCAAATACTTCCTAGGCCCTAAGTATATCTTATTATTTTTTCTTCATAAAACTTCTTGCTATTGAATATATAATTATACTATACGTAGGTTATTGTTTACCACCTACTCATATATAAACTTCATGTAGGGCAAGGATGTATGCCTTGTTTTGTACAGTTATATCTCTAATGCTAGAACATCAGTTGGAACACTGTAGACATGTAATAAATATTTAATTACTTAATTGTAGCTTAGGAATAGTACAAAGTATATCTTTTCTACTCCTCCCAAGTTGCTCTTGTGTGTAGAGTAATTTCCACTAATGCCTAAAACCCAAAACCCACTGCCATCATGCTGATTTCAACTCATAGCGACCCCATAGGGCTTCCAAGGCTGTAAATCTCTATGGAAGCAGACTGCCACATCTTTCTCCTGTAGAGCCACTGGTGATTTCGAACTGCCCGCCTTTCGGTTAGCAGTTGATCACTTTAACCACTGCACCACCAGACCTGTCTAATGCCCAAGATAGAATTAATTAGAAATCCCTCTGTCTCATGGGAAAGTTGTAATTAGGAAACCATGCTCTCAAATTACAGTAGAAAAGTGGTGGAAATGTTAAGGGTATCATTCTATGAATATGTGCAAGTGAATATGTTAGACTAGTGATAGAAGGTGAAATTCTATGCTTAAGAGTAAAATATCTAAGAAATGTATTATTTCCTAGCTGCAAAATGACCCAAATTTTCAAACCTTCAGCCTCCCATAAAGCTGGACTGTTTGTACATACATTCAGGTAACTGAACTTAAAGCTGTCCGTACCAATGACTCTCTTTTTCCTAGGAATCCAGATACCCAGTTTAAATAGCCTTATCTCTGAAAATCTGGTATTTGAGCTGCCAAACAGTTAAACAAGAACAATAAAATGGTAGAAATGGAGAGGTAACTCTTACCACCTTTTATTTGTACTCCATATAGATTCAACCATACAGAAAATTATTAGTCATGAATTAATTCAACGATCATTTATTAAGGTCATTGATTTGTAGAGCCAGGTGCTAGACACAAGGTACAATAGAGATATTATCCAAAAACCACTGTATCTCAAGTCAGGTATATGACTGATAATTCAAGGTAGAAAGCAATTAGTGTTACAGATAAAGCTCAGTGAGATTTCAGAGAAGTTATTGCTTATTGAAGTTCATGTCCTGACTCTACTATGTTTTTGAGAAAGTTATTTATCTGCTCTTTATCTCCGTTTTTCAACTGCAAACTAAAATTATGAAACTCTTCACCTCATTATATTGTCAACATTAAATAAAGTAACAGATGTAACAACACCATGTGCATGGCACATAGAGACAATAAATATAACTATTAATCATCGTCATCATTATTATTATTCCCATCCTTCTAGGGAATAATAATAATGATGACGATGATTAATAGTTAATATTTATTGTTATTATTATTATTCCCTAGAAGGATGGGTATGCGCCTGACCCAAGCCATGGTGTTTTCAATCATATCATATCCACACAAAAGTTAGACAGTTGATATGGAAGATCCAAGAAGAATTGATGCCTTTGAATTACGGTGCTGGCAAAGAATAATTGAACATACTGTGGACTGCCAGAAGAACGAATAAATCTGTCTTGGAGGAAATACAGTCAGAATGCTCCTTAGAAGCAAGGATGGCAAGACTTTGTCTCACATACTTTGGGCATGTTATCAGGAGGGACCAGTCCCTGGAGGACATCCTGCTTGGTAAAGTAGAGGG
>NW_004444236.1:147096-158839 GCF_000243295.1 Trichechus manatus latirostris
GAGCTAGATGTTCCCCAAGAGCATGGTCCACAGCTGGGGTGATTTTGATGCTTTGAGAGTAATCTGGGAGTTTTCTTTTTAGCAAATAGAAATTCTATAATAAAGAATCTCGAATATTGAGGCTTGACTGTATATCTAAAGTAAACAAGAGATAAGCTTACAGCTGCTGTCCTCTTCCTAATCCTGTGTATACATGAACATCCCATTTACAAGGTAACATATGAATGTGAACATACCATGAACTTTCTTTCTCTGTTTCCTCTTTTTTTCCTCAGCTAGACATATTTTTCATTCAACACGCACACACAGACACACACACATGTTAGCTAGTACAATTACTTTATATTCACGTTTTGGAGTGAAGGCAGGTTTAATCATAGGAAGTTTTAAACCAGGATAGTATGATGATCAGATCTAAGTTTCAAAAAATAACTCTGTCTTCATTGAGAAGAGCAGCTTGAGGGAGCAGCTTAAAGTATGGTAGAGTGGGAAAGAGAGGAATTTTAGTTATAGTTTTAGATAGTTTAATAATATCTAGGAAAGAATTATATAATATAAAATGAAAAAATGGAGAGAACAGAAAAAAAATGGTGTATCCCTTTCATATGCAGCAGATTTATGTGTATGAATTCTATAACAATATTGAACTTAGGAAAGTGCAGTAAAAATAATCAATCAGTAAAGTAATTCCATTCCTTATGTCTTTTGACGGGCATTAAAGAAGATACAATATTTAAACCCAGAAACATTTCTTGCATCTCTTTTTCACTCATCCTTCATGTTTTTGTTGTTGTTAGATATCATTGGGTTGGTTCCAACTCATAGCAATCCTACGTACAACAGAACAAAACACTACCCGGTCCTGCACCATTCTCACAATTGTTGCTATGTTTGAGCCTATTGTTGCAGCCACCGTATCAATCCATATTGTTAAAGGTCTTCCTCTTTTTCACTCATCCTCTACTTTACCAAGCATGATGTCCTTCTCCAGGGACTTGTCCCTCCTGATAACATGTACAAATTACGTGAGATGAATTCTCCCTGTCCTGGCTTCTAAAGAGCATTCCGGCTGTATTTTGTCCAAGTATATTCTAAGTAGTCCATAGGATATTCAATATTCTTCACCAACACCATAATTCAAAGGCATCAATTCTTCTTCAGTCTTTCTTATTTATTGTCCAGTTTTCACACGCATATGAGACAATTGAAAAGACCATGGCTTGGATCAGGCACACCTTAGTCCTCAAAGTGACATCTTTGTTTTCTAACACTTTAAAGAGATCTTTTGAAGCAGATTTGCCCAGTGCAACAAGTCATTTGCTCTCTTGTCTGCTGCTTCCATGGGTGTTGATTGTGGATTTAGGCATTCCTTAAAAGAAGTCCACTGTTTGTCCTTGGTTTGTGCCAAGAACTCTCCCTAAATTAAATTTAGGGAGAGATCTAAAGGTAGATAGTAAAGATTCCTCAAGTCTCAGAAAATATACAATTTTACTTTGATTGTGGATCCTCATGTTCTTTCACCAAGTATTCTCTGAAGCCTTTCTGTTACCAGAACTACTCAAACCACAACCTATGACTTTTTCTCTCATTTTCATTCGCTTCCCCATTCCAGCTCTTTATTAAATACTATTAGCCTCTTTTTATAAAACCTTTCCCCTTACTTCCATCTTTCCATCTTATTTTTAATTTTAAGTTTTAGGAGCTACTGTGCAGGAAGCGCTGTGGTACAGGAGTGGGGAAATTAGGCTGACAATTCTAGGACTTGTGTTGGCAGGCAATGAAAGAGTAAAAAATCTACCAACATCAGCACAGTGATAAGCTTTATCCCATCCCAGCAGAGGCCTCAACCCCGGAGAAAATCATTCTTTATGAAGAAGTATAAGAAGAAAACTCCACAAAAGAAAGAGTCCTTGACAAAAAGCAGAAGAAAAAAGATAGTCCAAAAGCATGAAAGCCAAGGAAGGAGAGAGCTTGAAAAGCGAAGAGTTGAGTCCAATATATATCAGTCAGCCGAAACAATCAGAATACAGCATAGTGGTAGAGGTTTATTCATTGAATAGATATTTATTATTTGTTACCTAATATATACAATGCATTTGATCATAGTGAAAACAAAGACTAATTTTTCTGATTTATCATTAAAAACTGGTTAATTTTAGTAACTGTTAAATTCATTATTGATCAACACATGAATACCCAGTTTAGAAAATAGAACCATTTTTGGGATTCCATGGGATAGCTTATTTTTAAGAAGATAATTTTTTAATTACTATGTCTGAAAAAAAGAAAAGGTTTTGACTATGTTAAAATTAAATATTGACCCAGATTATTTCAACAAAATGAATTTACCTTAAATAAAGTAGGATGACACAATGTTTAATTAACAAAATCAGATCCAAAAGGATGTCAAATTGGATAAGGATGAAAAGAGGCTATTGAATCAAGCAATCAGTGGATTTTATTGGTGACCATAGGGAGACCAGTTTCAGTAAAAGGCTGAAGGAAAAAAAACAGAGCTGTTGAAGATGAAGAAGAGCCAGCAACTATATAAACTTCTCACAGTAAGATCTCATTTGAGATTCCTGGTCTTATGGAAAAAGGTTTTAGCCTGACCCATGCGCTTCTTTATAGCTTCTTTTATCTCTTTATTCCTCAGGCTATAGATAATAGGGTTAAAGAAGGGGGACAAAACTGCAAAACCTAGAGCAATGGCTGTCTCCCAGAATAAGGAGTAGGTGGCAGAGAAGCGTAGATACATCACAGCCACACTGCCAAAAAACAGCAAAAAGACAGTGAGGTGGGAGACGCGTGGAAAATGCCTTACGACGACCTTCAGCTGAACGAATACGTAGAATCACAACCACAATACCAACACAAGACATGAAAATGAGCATCACAGCTATAATAATCTCCACTGCATGGACAACATCTACTACTTGAATCATGATGATGGCTTGTGTGTTTGTACAGGCCAGGCGTAGCACTGGGAGGAAGTCACAAAAGATGTGCTCAAGGTGATCAAAGCCACAAAATGGCAGTGTGGAGATCCAGGCAATCTCAGGGAGGGGTATAATAAAGCCACAAACACAGCAGCTTAAAGTCAGTTGGGCACATAGCTTGTGGGTCATGATGGTGGGGTAATGAAGAGGGCTGCAGATGGCCAGGTAGAGGTCAAAGGCCGTAGCTGTCAACAGACAAACCTCGCTGATGCTTGCGGAATGGAAGAAATACATCTGCAGCAGACAGCCATTTAAGGAAATGCTCTTCCTCTCACTAAGCAGACTAGAGAGCATCTTTGGGATGGTGGCTGTGGTATACCAAATCTCCAAGAAAGAAAGGGCACTGATAAATAAATACATGGGCATGTACAAGTGAGTATTCAGCTGGACTACTGTGATGATGACCAGGTTTCCAACAACAATGAAAGCATAGATGACGAACAGAGGTACAAAGCAGAGGACAGAATCTCCCCAGGAATAAGGGAAAGCTGAGAAGATAAACTCCTGAGCAGTGGTCTGATTGGGGCTCTCCATCTCCTGGTTGGAAATGAGGATTTCAACTCCCAGTAGACTTAAGCCTTCTAGAGGGTGACTACCATTGGTCAGAGAGTAAATGCACTTACCAAATTCCAGTCTCTGGATAGATCTGTGTATTGGGGATGAAGAGGAAGACAAAGGAGGAAGGAAATAGTCCATATTCCATAGATGCTTGCAACTAAAATTGTTGTATGGAAAATATCCAGTCAAAAAGCACATCTGATATTTTAGACTAGTCGTTCTCAATTTTTAGCATGCATTAGAATCACCTGGAGGGCTTGTTAAAACACAAATTTCTAGACCCCATCTTCAGAGTTTCTAATTCACTAGGTCTAGGGAAGGGTCCAAGAATTTGTATTTCTAACAAATTCCCAGGTGATACTGATCTTGCTGTCAGGGGACTGTATTTTAAACCACCGTGTTTAGAAAAATATAAAAGTAGACAGAGTTGAAAGGATAACAAATGATTAAGGTAGTGTTCTTTTCCATATTCAACTCTTATTGATTCCCTAACAATCTACCCATAATTGTTTCAAAATTGTTTCCTTAAATTCTCCCAGTTCTTCCTCTGATCCTTGGCATATGATTTTATCGAATATTTTAAAGAAAAGACAAAGCTATCACTAGTGAATTTCACCCATCTTTCTCACCTTTCTGCCTCTAAAGAACTCTCCCTCCCTCCCTCCATGTATGTATATATATATATATATATATATATATATATATATTGGAGCCCTGGAGCCCTGATGGTGTAGTGGTTAAGTGCTTGGCTGTTAACCAGAATGTTGGCAGTTTAAATCCACCAGTCACTCCTTGGAAACCCTATGGGGTAGTTCTACTCTGTCTGGTAGGGTCGCTATGAGTCAGAACCCACTCAACGGCACCTACAACAACAACAATATATATATATAATCTCTCTCTATATATATCCCTTGTTAACAATGACTCAGAGGAACAAAACTATAGCAATATGTATATGTTGCTTTTCCTTCTTTTAAAAGATGGCCCATTCTACCTCCTCCAACCCTTTTATTCTGTATCCTCTAGGTAAGTGGTTTTCATACATGTTTTGTACTAGAAGTCTTTGGACAAATGAAACAATTTATGGAAATAGAATACAGTAAATAATAAAGGCGGAGCTGATTTAGTAAAATTTAATGGGAGTGATGGAGATCACAGAACTTTTCTTTCTTGCTTTCTGGAATACAACTTAAAACCCACACATTATAGGATATTGTCTTATTAATTTATTCCTTTTTCAGAATCTTTTCTTTTTCTCTCTTCATTAATCTTGTTATCATATGTGTACAAATCTCCTTATCTGGGAGAAAAATACAACTAAACCTTTTACTCTGCTCTCTACTTAGATTATTTTTCTCCTTTCTATCAACACCTTTTTTCTTTTTTCCTACTGCGTAATGTATATTTATTGTCCTCATTCCTTCCTGAATCACTTTCAACCAATTACTTACTCTAGACTTTCCCTATCGCTTTTCTTAAAATATACCAATGCCTTTCTGATTGAAAATCCAATGGTTTCACTCTGTCTTCATTACCACTAACATCCAAAGAACAACTGGTCCATCCTTGAAAGTTTCTCCTTCCCTTACATTCTTGACACCATACTATCCCTGCTTCCCTCATTGGCTTTTCCCTCTTTCACTTCCCAAATTTGGTGATAACTCAGAATTCTGTCATTGCTTTTTCTCTTTTCATTTCATATTCCCTTCTACAAAGAAACACTCACTCAAGATTATTTTTCAGCTTTCATTGTCCTTCAACTCTCATCTACTTATGTGACTTCAGAATCCCCTGAGTCTCTCCTGAGTCCCACATTTTCTGCAGAACTCTTCCACTTAGAAGCTTCACCTTGAATCAAACTTGCTACCTCCACCTTTACCCTCAGCACTCACCCAGTTTATGGTTGAATTTTTTTATTTTCATCTGCTTACCAACTTTATTCATTTTTACGTCTATTGGGTATTGTTCCCTCAGTCCCCAAACCGAATGAATCATCACGATTTCCTTATTTTTTCCTTTTGCTGTGTCACGCTGTTGTTGTTAAGTGCTGTTGAATCCATTTTCAACTCATAGCGATCCCATGTGACAGACTATACATGTCCCGTAGGGCTTCTTAGGCTGTAATTCTTACAGAAGCAGATCACCAGGTCTTTCTGCTGCAGAGGCACTGGGTGGATTCAAACTGCCAACCTTTTTGGTTAGCAGCTGAGTGCTTAGCCGTTGCACCACAGAGCTCCTTTGCTATATCACTAACACAGTTTTATTTCCACTATCTTCATCTCAATTTTATGCCTTGTCCTAATGCTCCCATTGTTGTAACAGATTTCCAAAAAATATCAATCTTACTTTTCTCTGTTCAAGCCTCCATTCTCTCAAGCTTACTTTATAGAGCCTCAGTTTCTTCAAGTGACTCCCCTTCCATACCTGTGTACACGTTTTACATTCTCACTATTTTCTTCCTCCAAATTGACCCTCTTTAAAAAGAAAACAGATCTCAAATCCTCTGGGATAACTCTTTTCTAATCACTGAAACACGGTATAATAAACTTCCCATATTGTCTGTCATTGATGGTTATCTTGCTTTGTGTATGCCTTAGGAAAGAACATTTTATTAATAGTTTCTTATTTAGATTACCTGGTTAAGAGCCTGGCAGCTAACCGAAAGGTCAGCAGTTTGAATCCACCAGCCACTCTTTGGAAACCCTATGGGGCAGTTATACTCTGTCCTATAGGGTCGCTACGAGTTGGAATCGGCTCGATGACAACTTTTTTTTTAATGGATATATTTGTTCCTTGATTACATGATTCAGCCTCATTTAACTCCTAACTTTTTCTACATACAACATACTTTAATATTCTACTGAAATTAATGTTGTGTTACTTTTTGCAGAAAATAAAGCCTTATCTCCGGTTGCTATGGTGGCTTATTAATTACCAATCCAGTATAGCAAACCTGTTATTATTATAAACCCATCTCTTCCATTTTCTGATTTCTGAGCATTTCTAAAGAGAATCTCTTCTACCTGAAATATCCTCCTCTTGCCTCCCTTCTTATCTTTGTCTCCTTTCTCCTTACCAAGTTTTACATGTGTCTTCTCTAGTTTTGAAAAACTAAAAACTAATATCACCTATTTCTAATAGGTTTATTTTACACTTTCTCTCTTTAAATATTCACTCTCTTTTTCAGATATTTTTGAGTGTTCTTAACTTTTTCAGGTACATACCTCATTTTTCCTGTAAGACTTTATGCCTCTAACATCAGTCATCACATCTTCTAACCATGGCATTCAGGAAAAGTTTCTACAAGTTAAATCAGGCTACTGGTTCAAGAAGGTGCCTTCAGAGTAGACTCAGACCTGATTCCCTAATCTCCTAAAGGGATGTGGTCAAGCCAAAGAAAGGACAGGTAAGATCTGAAGCAAGGAGCTATACCAGCTCCCCCAACAACAACAACAAAAAAAAAAAAACACAAAAATTCAGTTTTGTTCGTTGAACACTACTCTATCTTCATCCAAAACTCAGTAATGATAAGTCTAGTGCAAATGTGAATGACATGAAATGCCTGACAGCTAACTCAAAATTTCAGGTCTGTGTCTTGAAGCATTGATTCTGAAAGATTTCAGAAATCAATTCACAATGCTTATGTGCGATTTTAAAGCAATCACTTGAGGTTTAGCCCTGTTTGCATCCTACCATTTCCTGGGAAATTGAGTAATTGAAACCTTTATACTTTGTACTAACTTGCCCAACACCATGCTTTTCTAACCCATCCTTGCTCGAAACCTTCCAATAACTACTCACCATATGTCCATGCCTGCTGGGACTGTCTATTATTATGTAGGTGGTATTCAGATATTCTCTCTGAATATCTCCCATTCCCACAGATTAGTTAATTCACTATCCTTGCTGCTTTTGGGTTCAAGAGTTGAAATAAACAGGGTGAAGACTATCTTTCCCTACCCTGATGGGATCAACCATATAGAACTACGAAGACAAACTTACTTTGCTCTTCTGCCTTGTTTCTTCCATGAGTAAGCAGTATATAAACCTGACTCCCTGTTGAATTTTTCTTAATCTCTTTCTCTCTCCCTCCTTCCCCTTCCCCCGTATGTTTTCCTGAGTATAACTAGAATGGGAAGATAGACTGTCTTGGGAATTCTACTCAAGTAACTCAAAATAAGTAGGAAAACAACCATTCCCATAATGGCATCAATTAAGTAAAAGAGTTCAGGTTGGTTATTAGAAGAACCCAAATTCCAGAGAACTACAATACAAGACAAATGAGATAGTCTGGGAGCTCTAGGCATTGAGACAAATATAACTCCTTTTTTTTCTTTCTTCTTTTACTTTCTTTTCTATAGTACTTGTGAGTGGTTTCGCTTTTTAATGAATCAAATGCTGAAATTCTAAGACTCAGATTTTAGAGTTGTTGGTTCAGTTGTTGTTGTTGTTGTTAGTTGCCCTTAAATCAGCTTCAACTCCAGTCCTGCACCATCTTCATGGTCGTTGGCATGTTTGAGCCCATTGTTTTGTCATTACGTCGATCCATCTCATTGAGGGTTTCCCTTGCTTTTGCTGACCCTCTACTTTACCAGACATGATATCCTTTGCTAGTGATTGATCTTTCCTCATTACATGTCCAACGTAAGCAAGACAAAGTCTTGCCATCCTCTCTTCTAAGGGGCTGTCTTATGCTGGATTCTCCAGAGATGCAAAACTAATAAATATATAAAAAAAAAAATAGAGAGATTTATATCAAGGAAATGGCTCACTTGGTCGTAGAGACTGGAATGTCCCAAGTCCGTGGGTCAAGCTGAGGCTTCTCCTGATTCAGGTAGCCACAGGGGCTGATGAACCCAAGATTGGCAGGTCAGAGAGCAGGGCTCTTGCTCACAGCCTTCAAAGACTGACAGATCCAAAGATTGACAGGCAAGACAGCAGATAAGCTGCTAGCTCAAGGCCCAAAAACTGGAGGTCACATGAACAAGAGCCAGCTGCAGGATGCAGAGTGAGCAAAAGGCCACAAGCCTTACCAGAAAGTCCACCTATATTGGATGCAGGGCACTTCCCCAAGGAAACTCTCTTTCAGCTGATTGGCTACTCACAGCAGATCATGGAGGTGATCACATTATATCAGATCTCATTACGGAGGTGATCACATCATCATACAATTGCCAAAGTACATCATAACTGCAAAACTACTGAGAACCATGGCCCAGCCGAGTAGACACACAACCTTAATGATTACAGGGGCATTCTGGTTATATTTCATCCGAGACTAATTTGTTCATTTTTCTGGCAGTCCCTGGTATATTCAAAATTCTTCATGAACACCACAGTTTGAATGCATCAATGCTTCTTCTGTCTTCCTTTTTCATTGCCTAGCTTTCATATGCACTTAAAGTTATTGAAAAGATCAAGACTTAGGTCAGGCATACCTCAGTCATCAAAATGACGTCTTTGTTTTTTTAAACTTTCGAGAGGTCTAAAATTGATTTAGTAAAGGGGAGGATATCAGAGGAACAGTGGAAAGTGGGAGCTGGGCTTATTTCTAGGCCATTCAGCCTATCTTAGGAAAAAATAATTGTCCTTCCACATTGCCCACCTACTAGTTCCACACTGAAGTTTGGGGCCAATGTTTTAGCTAATAATGTGTTGTGTCCCCCTACATTGCCTTTTTGTGTATATATCTCAGAAATCTTTCCAGGAAGAGGAATAACTGAGGCAAGGCAGTCTCCCAGAGGCTAAAGCAAATTAACACCATTGTATGCTACTTTTATCAGAATTGTTTCTATGTTTTTATTTAGTCATTAACATTTCTGATTATAAAACATGAGTATGATGTGATTTCTTTTCTCTGAAAAAAATCACTTAGATGACAGAAATTGATACAAATCAAAGTACGAGATGGTATTCTCCCTAGCAGATACAAAAACAAAGTGCTTGAAGAAGGTAAATAATTCTGTCTTATGAATTCAGACAAGACTTCACCAAGAATTGACTAAGTCTAAAAGAACATAACTTGCTCAAAGTTATAAACTTGGAAGAAGTGCAGTGAATATTCAATCCCGGCTTTGCCTGACTCCTGAAGCTCTCACTCTTGTGTAGATAAGAAAAGTAGGAAGAATTCATTCTTGTGCCAGTGGGGGATATGCTCTCTTTCTATACTCTGCAAAGCTATCTGTGAAGTCGCACTCACTGTCTTATGAAATCAGGATATGATAGTCAGGTTTTACTCTTTATTTTAGTGACCAAGTCTTCTCATTTCTTTCCAAGCTATCCTCTAATAAAGGGTTTTTGATATCAAACTATTCAGAAAACCAAGGTCATAAAAATGGTTGGATTTTTTTTTTCTTTTTAAAAAATCACATTTGTTATTAGAACTCTTCCACATTCTTCTCCTCTTGTTTGTCTTCTTCCCATGTGTGGAGGGAGTCTGGAGGAGAAATGGAAACATTTCTGTAAATTTTGGGGCTTGAGAAGAGAGAAATACCCATTAGAATAGTGGAGAGAGCAATGCAATAGAAGCCAGAAGGGTCTGGCAGTGCCGGGGTGATATTGATAAGATCTTATATTGGTAAGATCAAAAAGCAGTGATTACGAACACCTCAGAAAAACATTTTTCATTTACTGAAGGGAAACTAAGCAAATGAGGTTGTTATGTATGTTGTTGTTGTTAGCTGTTGTGTATTATTATGATGCTGGAAGCTATACCACTGGTATTTCAGATACCAGCAGGGTCACCCATGGTGGACAGATTTCTGCGGCGCTTCAGACTAAGACAGACTCGGAAGACAGGCCTGGTGATCTACGTCAGAAAGTTAATTAAAACTTTATGAATCACAACAGAATATTATTGACTCACTTGCTTTGGATACATCATCAGAAGAGATCAACTGCTAGAGGAAGACATCATATTTGGTGAAATGGAGGCCCAGAAAGGGCATAGAAGACCCTTAATGAGATGGACTGGCACAGTAGTCACATAAGATTGCCATGAGTTGACTCTACAGCAACTAACAATAACAACAATAAAAGACAATGTTTATTCAGCAGTTACTACAGGAGTAGGAACCATATTAACTCATTTAATCTTGACAAGAACTAGTATCATTACGCAAATTTTATAGAGGAGGATACTGTGGCATACAGAAGTTAAGTAACTTGCTAAGGGTCACACAGCTAGCGAGTGGTTATCCCAGATTTCAACTCTAAACATCTGATTCCAGAGCCTCTGCTACAATTTACTCTCAAAGTTTCTATTATTTTAAGAGTCTTGTTATAATTTCTCTTATTATTATTATTAACATATAAGTGGATGCTACTTGAATTTCTCAAGAGTCTCTCCAAAGTGGTGAACTATTTTCAGCTCTTATTGGATGATATGGAAATACAGATACAATTGTATATTGAAAACCTTAAAATGCTTTTACAGTTAAGGACATCAATAAGTGTCTCTAATGGTAATAAAAGAATCTCAAGCTAATATTTATATTTATTGATTTATTCTTGATAGTAAAAGTGTTTGGATAGACTTCTGCTTATACCTTGAACTTTCATGTAATCAACATATGAGTTTATTTTTTTTCAAACAATCCAAATCGAATATATTAGTTATTTCAAGAGAGAGAGAGAAAAAAAGGTCTTGAATTGAATGACTTTATTTTTTGAGCATCATTATGGATATATAAGGATCCCTGGTGGTGCAATGGTTAAACGCTTGGCTGCTAACCAAAAGTTAATGGTTCAAACCCACCAACCACTCTATGGGAGGAAGATGTGGCAGTCTGCCTCTGTAAAGATTATAGCCTTGGAAACCATAACAGGCAGTTCTGTTCTGTCCTATAGGATCACTATGAGTTGGAATCGACTCGACGACAACGGGTTTTTGGAATGGACATATAGTTTTTATAAGCTTAATTTATTTTTAATTGGCCACTTATTTTTTATTCACATTTTTTTTTTAAATTTTACTCCAGAATCTTTTGAAATCACTCTTGCTTTTAAGTCACGAGATATTTCACTCCCTCCTTGAATTTCTTCTGCTCTAAAATATAGAATAAACTCCTCTTCAAAAAGTTTTAATTCCTTTTAACGAAGATGACTATCAAAAACCAATCCGAGTTTTAGAAAAATACATTTTTTTCTATGAGTACTAGTTTACATGAAAACTGATAGATAGAAAT
>NW_004444236.1:159575-160459 GCF_000243295.1 Trichechus manatus latirostris
TCAAAACACACATAGCATTGGGCAAATCTGCTGCAAAAGACTTCTTTAAAGTGTTAAAAAGTAAAACTGTCACCTTGAAGACTAAGGTGCACCTGACCCAAGCCTTGGTATTTTCAATCACATCATCACATCATACGTATGTTAAAGCTGGACAACGAATAAGGAAGACCAAATAACAATTGATGCCTTTGAACTGTGGTGCTGGTGAAGAATATTTAATATACCATGGACTGCCAAAAGAAGCAACAAATCTGTCTTGGAAGTACAACCAGAATGCTCCTTAGAAGCAAGAATGATGACACTACATCTTACATACTTTGGACATGTTGTCAGGAAAGATCAGTTCCTAGAGAAGGATATCATGCTTGGTAAGGTGGAGGGTCAGCAAGGAAACAGAAGACCCTCAATGAGATGGAGTGACACAGTGGCTGCACAATGGGCTGAAGCATAGCAACAATTGTGAGCATGGCGCAGGACCAGGCAGTGTTTCGTTCTATTGTACATAGAGTCGCTATGAGTCGAAACCGACTCAACAGCACCTAACAACAACGACATGGTTGCAAAATGAGTCTCTAAACTCCAGGCATTATATTCACGTTCAAGGCAGTAAATTGTATAATAGGAGAGGCAATCAGCAAAAGCTCATCCAAAAACGCTAGCAGATTTCTGCCCATAGCTCTACTGTGAGAACTCCTTTAGTAGAAGTACGCAAAGAATAAGAAGTTTGAGTATAGGTTTTGGATTGACAGTTGAGCCTACAGTACGTGCTATATTCCTTTCCATCCTAAAACATTACTTGGAAATTTTATGTGGAATGTATAGGTCTGCATAATTTTAAGCATTGTATTTATTTAATGAGACTCTATAATAGACTTTGGTTATTT
>NW_004444236.1:163329-164462 GCF_000243295.1 Trichechus manatus latirostris
ATGTATTTTGAAGCAAACATTTCAAAAATAAGAGAAGGTTTTATACAAGAAAATTATTATTGTCTAATTTATTATAATGGTGACAGGCTGAAAACAATATAAGTGTTCAAAATAAAGAAATGATTTAGTGTATTCAATCAGCAAAACATACAACATTAACTGATGGTTATAAACACTGTATGGGAATATGAATAATTCTTGGTATATAATTTTGACTTTTAAAAAGTAAGGATTATAAAATATATTCGTATTAAAATCACTATACAATTTTAGATTTTAGCACTAATATGAAAGGGAAAATAGACAATTATTTTAGAGAAGTGGATTAAATAGTTAACAAATTTTATTGACTATAAATATAAGCATACGCATTTAGTATGTGTTAATGCTCCCTTCCATTGTCTCCACATAAGACAGAAACTTTCCAAAGGCAGGGCTCTGATCTCAGCTGCTCTGTATAGTAGTTAACCAATATCGAATACAATTCATTATTCCCATAATGATGACAGAATCACACCCAGATCATACCAATGCATGGCTTGCAAAATCAGCGAGGAAAAGGCACAGAGTTAGGGAGATAAAGTCTGTAATCTCAGCGTCAGAAGCCATGCTTCTTCTTGATTGTCCAGTATCTCACTGAATAGTTTTTGACAAATCACTTTAGCACCATGTAGAATTAGCATGTACTCTGACTGTACCACATAGACTTTGTGAGGACATTAATAGTATTGTAAAAACAGATCAAATATCTAAAGTGGGAAAGAAGTTGAATAGTCAAGATAATGCATGCAAGTGTTACTATTTAAGTAAATATCCATTTAGAAGTAAAAGAGATAATTAAAACTAAACAAAGTTAGAGATGTAGGAAAGAAAATATTCCCCAGTCCGTAGAAAGTGAAAGAGAATTTTTTTTTTTTTCTTTTTGTCATCTCTGCAAATCTGTAGAGGACTTTCTTTACCACTGTTCACTAGCTCATGTCGGAAAAAATTGAACTAATTGCATACTTGTTTTAAATTTCATCTTTTTTGAGGCCAATATTTTGGGAAGAAGTACCGTGTATATAGAGACCTGTAGCCTAAATTACCTCTCAGATATATTAAACACCTTTTGAGAGCAAAGGAGCTTCTTATAG
>NW_004444236.1:166509-167722 GCF_000243295.1 Trichechus manatus latirostris
AACATATTCAAAATTCTCCATATGCTACTGTCCGTGTTGCACTACAGGCAGTGTCCTAAGGTCACTGTGCTAACTCATTGGTAATTGATTTTTTTGAATGCTAACTGTTTTCTTGAAAGAGCCTCTTACTCATTCTTCTTTACCTTTTAACTCTGAGGCTTCCTTCAAGCTTCATCTCAGTCATTGCCTTCTTCAGGAATTCATCCAACTGCTGCTGTGGTCCTCTGTCCTTCCTTTCACACACACACACACACATACACACACTCACTCACATACACATATGCACACACACCAATCTGTGAGGTTTTTTTTTCTCTAGCAGTCCTCTACTGTAACCCTTATCATGTTGTGTTGAAACTGTCTTGTTTCTTTTTCACCTTCCTTAGATTGTGAGCTCGATTATGGCATAGTCTGTCTTTACCTTTCACAATTCTTTGCACACATTAGGCATATGAAAGTAGTTTATTTTTAAGCGACCATACTTGGATCAGACTTGCAAACATAATTAAACCTAGAAAAAGCCAAGAATAAGACAGGTAGGAAGGGAAAGTATAAGAATTGACTCTGAAAAGAAAGCCAGCCTGTCTGAATAACAGGGTGTTATTTCTGTGTTTAAATCAACACAGCGCAAACTCCAGAAATGGACTTTCTCATAGCTTCATGTCTAGTTTATGCTGAGATTCAAGCTTCCTCAAATTTTCACTAATTGAATCTGTAGTATGTGAGTCTCTCTTCCTAACCATAGGAAATGAATGCATTCTCCCCAGACTTCAGTGAACTTAAACTCACCTGTGCCAAAGACCAGCGGGGCTCGTTCCTTTCCCTGGGTCTCTGCATTCCTAAATATACCCTCATGCCCTCCAGAAGGGGAGTTATATCCATAGCCATAGATTTCATAGGGAAAAGACAGAAAGGAAGAGGGGCTCCACGGAGCTTTTTATCCCCTCAGAATAAATTAAAAAAACAGCTTCTTCCCTCATAGGGTTAATTAGGAAAAAGTTACCCTCTGCACTCTTCTGTCACTAGATTTTCAGGTCAAAGGGGGAACCAGCTCTCAAAGGAAGACCTGCAGATTTTGCTGAACTTTGTCAGCCCTTTATCACCACTCATTTAACCAGCCACTCTCCGATAGGTGTGGAGTTGGAGTGAGCTATCTGAAGAAGAGTTTTGATAGGACCCATCGTTCTTACATTAACACAAGAAATGGAACCGT
>NW_004444236.1:169660-171065 GCF_000243295.1 Trichechus manatus latirostris
GTCAGGTTTGGAGAATCCTCAGCTATTATTTCTTAAAAAATTGATTCTGTTCCATTGTCTTTCATTTTTAGACTCCAATTGCATGCTCATGGTATCTTTTTTTTTTTTTTTTACACATTCCATATGTCTTTTACATATGTGTTTTCTAATGTTTTTAATCCTTCCATGCTTTAATTTAGATTTTTTTTAAGCTATACTATTTTCCAGTTCATTAATTCTTTCTTTGGCTGTGTCTTCATATTGTATAATCTTTATTGATCCGTCTTTGAGTTTGCTAATTTTTTCTTCAGTAGAGTCTTTTCTACTAGAATAGTCCTTCCTCATTTCCTTATTTGTTACTCCTCAATCCATAGGGAATTATCTGGATCTTTCAGGGTAAATTTAATTTATTCCTTTATTCTTTTTCTCTGTAGATCAATCTCTGGGACCAGACCAACCAAGCTATTTCTCCTCTCACAGAATTCCTATTGCTGGAATTCTCTAGTGTTTGGGAAATCCAGATGATATACCTTGCTTTTTTTCTGGGCTTATAGCTGATTGTCTTGAGTTAGATCATCACATTTTCACTGTCATCCACCTGGATTGCTCCCTTCACACAACTATATACATCTTCCTAGGGTTTCTTTTAGTCTCTAAGACATGCTACACTTTTTTTACCTTGACCAAGATGCTCATAAACCTGTTGTCTCTGCTCAGAACAATCTCATTAATTAACTGTGCCATTAAGATGTTCTTCCTTACTCTTATTGTCAGTAATTACTTACTCCTGAGAGTGGTGGGTTGTGAATGCTATGCTACCATAAACCATTCACTTTTGCTACCATATCTATATGAGCTAGCAGGTATATGGACAACTGGCAGCCACATGTGCTTTGACTGGGTTTCTGTTTTCACTGATAAGCTCCCTCTTAGTCTTTACACACATTTTCTGTAGTCTCAGCTCAAGGTTAACCACTACTTCTGTGACATCTCACTCATCATCCAATCTGCCTGTACTGATGACTACATCAGTCAACTGGTTATCTTCATTGATGGAGTTCTAGCACTCATGGCTCCCTGACTATCGTTGGCATCTTTTATAGCTTCGTTTTTTGCACCTTCTTGCATATCCCATCAGCAAAAGGCAAGCAGAAAGTCCTCTTCACCTGTGCCTCCCATCTCACTATGGTCATTGCCACTATGGTTGTGCCTTTTTGTCTACCTGAGATCATTAGCCAACTACTCATTCAGCAAAGATAGACTAATGACAGTGACCTACATACTTGTTACTGATTGTTGAACCCCACCTTGAATAGCCTTAAAAACAGGATATCCAGATGGTCACTTGGAAAATAATTGGCCCAGGAAGGATTTATCCTAAAGTTCTATAATGAGAATATTTCACATCTACGGAAACATTTGGGCC
>NW_004444236.1:172623-191359 GCF_000243295.1 Trichechus manatus latirostris
GTCCAGTAATCCTTGACAAGTCTGATTTTTTCCTTTTCCCTATGAACAGTAACTCTCTTAAAAGTTTGTAGATTCCCTTGGGGAAGGTTGGGAGAAAGATCAACAGTATAAATTTTTGGCCTCCCCTTCATTCAAAGTGTTGTAGGTCTGTGAACTGGCTCAAGTTTGGAAATTGACTGAGGGACCATGACGCTCTATCCTGGTGTTCTGAGTTAGATTCCCATTCGCTTTACCTAGAATTCTTCTCCTTGTACAGATCAAGTAAATATTTAGTAGACTTCCCATCTATTTCACTCCTAGGTATAACATTACAAAATAGCCAATGCCATAACTCCATATAAGTCAGGTTACTCTGATTACTGCTTTAATTCTGCTGTCCATTATGGTAACCACGCCCACTTTGTCTTTGCCAATGAAGTGCCACTACTTGGCCCCTACCACTCCAGGGTCCAATCAACCCCACTGTAGTTAGATGTCTTAATTCAGTTAAGGAAGTTCCCACTGTCACATCTGACTTACATAAAATAGGAACCACAGCAGTCTTCAAGGATACTGGGGTTCCCTTCACAAATTTGTTCCTCACCGTTGTGGTGCAAAGTGTGTCCTCTGGGCACTCCATGTGTGGGTCTGTTGGCCCAACCTGACAAATCCACTCTAACATGCCAATTTCCTTAAGCCTTTGGATACCTTCTACAGTATAACAAGGCAGGTCTGGCATTTCAACTTGATTTAGTGTAAGCTTAATGAAACAACCAAATAAACTATTAGATCCTTTTCTAACCTCTCAAGCTGAAAGACTGAATGAATAATCTGTGTTTAGTGGGCTCATAACTATAAACTCAGACTGATCCAACTTTATATTCCTTGTACCATTATCCCACACCCTTAATAGCCTTTCCCACACATATTCTCCTTGTTTCTGTTTGTATATACAGTAATAGAAAAATCAAGGATTTCTTTTGGAGTGTAGCATATTTCCTCATGGGTCACACTTTATACTTCACCTCTTGGGGCTCCCTGGGATGTAAGTCTAGTTATAAGTCTAGAAGCAAAAATGTGTAGCGGGGGTGGGTCCTGAGGACATTCAGCAATACCCCACATGCTGCCTCAGGTGATATCTCAGAGAAAGGCTCTTCAGAAACAGCTGGGTTAATCTCATCAGATGGGGGTGGAAGGGAAACTGCAGACAGTGGCTTATCAGACAAAGATGGGCTAATCTCTTCAGATGGGAGTAAGTGGGCTGGTTATGTTGGCAAGAGTGATTCAATGCAATTTAGGGGCTCAGTGTATCCAGCTTCCTTGTTATCTGCCCATATGTTGCAATCTCATGTTTCAGGATTCCATTTCTTCCCAGTCAACACCCCCATTTTAACTTCAGACATCATTGGAGGTTGGGAGTTCAATTGGTGTTGTCATTCAGCCACTCTTACAATAAGACTCTGGATTTGGTTTTTGGCAATATCAACTCTGCTCCTATAAGAAACGAGGCTTTCTTTCAGAGCATACGTGGCAACTTTCAGGTATTTTATGTGGCGATTGAACTGTGACTCTGAAGCCCTGAGCTCATCTCTTTCTTTCATCACTTTGTCTAGCAAAAGCAAGGCCAAACAACCAGCTTCCCTATACTTCTCAGTTTGACAGAAATGCTGAAAGGCATCAAATACACAATCACCTAGAGGCTTGTTTCTCTCAAATATTTGATCCAATGGAGGTGATATTTTATGTATTTCTATTGTCACCTCATGCCATGGATTAGCTGTTCACTCTTCCTTACTGGAATTAGAGTTATTACTGTATTTAAGTCTAGCTAGACTTGAGAGTCAATTCAGAAAACTCATCCTTAAGATTTTGTTCCTCTGTAACCACCCTTGGTACTAAATGTTTTAGGCTGGGTTCTCTAGAGGAACAAAAACAAGTGAAGCATAAATATAGAAATATATAGAGGGAGATTTATCTCAAGGAAATCACTCACACAATTGTGGAAGCTGGCAAGTTAAGTCCCAAATCTGTGGGTCAGGCATCAGGCTGGAGGCTTCTCCTGGCTCACACTGTTGCGTGGGCTGATGAACCCAAAATCTGCAGGTCATGCAGAAGGCTGCTGGATCATGGGGTTGTGGGAGCTGGTGAATCCAAAGATCTGCAGGTCAGGTGGCAGGCTACTGGCTCATGTCCCAAGAATTGGAGGTCAGAGGATGACAAGTAGGATGCAGTATCCAGAGAGAACTTTGCCAGAACATCCATATATATTGGATGAAGGTCACAGCCCCAAGGAAACTGATTGGCTTTCAACTGATTGGCTGCTCACTTCAGATCGCAAAATGGAGGATGATTATGTAATATCTGCCAAACCACTGAGAATCATATCCTAGCCAAGTTGACACATAACCTTAACCTTCACTGCTATATCATAACATTCTGAGGATGATTATATATTTTATATAACAAAATTAGTGTAGCATAGTATTATTGAATTGCTTACTGTGTAGGTCACTGTTTCATGCATATATATACATATTTCTCATCTAGTGCTCATACAATATAATCAGGTAAGATTATTATCTCCATTTTACAGAGGAAAAACTTAGATACACACAAGTTAAGTAACCTGTACAAGGATTCTCAGCTTATAAAGGGCAGAATCAGAATTTAAATTCGTGCACTATGTCTCTAGAGAGATGCTCTAACACACAGACAATTTACCACCTCTCCTGATGTGTGTAAATAGATTTTAAATGCTTAGAATATTGTCAGGCATATAGTAGATGCTCCAAAATATTGGGCACTATTACACTGGAGCTGGAGTTCCTATATTATGGTACTAATCAAGCTGTATTATAATCATCAACTTACTTGTTCTACCTTCTCTGAACTTTAAGTTCTTCCTTTAAGGCAGTAAATATCTTTTGTCTATCACAGCAACTTTAACAGGATTGGCAAGTAAAAATTGTTGGTGCCAAATATATTAACTTGGAATTGGACCACTGGGTGCAATTAAAATTAAATCCACAAGAAAGCCATGGATAAGTGAGCACAGAAAATTAGGCACAGTTTGGAAAGGGAAGTTCTAATAAGAGTCCAAATCAAGTCTGACCTAAATGATATCTCAAAAGATGGCATCATAAATGTGGTATCCTCTTTCACATATACCCATGACTAGCACCCCTGAAGGGAGAGCTTCCTCCTAAATTTATCATTGTTCCTACCAATGTTCAAGCCTTCTAAACTCTTTAATAATAGAGTTTTCAGGTTATCCAGTTAGTATTCATATGCACGGAAAGTGAATTCTTTCTCCCCAAGTCATAATCTTCTGCACTCACCTCTGCCAAAGACCACCCTGTCTCTCTGTGGCTCCCATCCTTGATATCCCTTCAGCCTCTCCAGAAGGGGACTTACAGTCATCACAGCAGACATCCCAGGGAAGAGGGCTCTACAGGGGATTCCTCCCCCGTACCTTAGTGGAAGGCATCACCTTCCTTCATGGAGTTAATTAGTAAAAGTTTCCCCACTGCATTCTCTTTTCATTATATTTCCAGATCAAAGTTGTCAATAAACATTTTTTTCCTCTGATTGTGCTCACCTTTCTGAACATCATAAGCTACTTTCTCCAGCACTATCATTATTTCAGCTGCTTGTGAGTCTACAAGAACACCATGGAAAGAACAGTTTTCTTGTGGTCCTGCCTTTCTTACACGAACACGCAGACGTAGACAGTCTTGAAGGGAAAGTACTGACACCAGAAAGATCATCTTAAAAAACTAACAGAAAATTAGAACGTTTCAGAACAAACGTCATTGGGGATTTTGTGCCAATACTGGAGAAAGCAAGGGAACAATGCCACTTTTTCTTAGCCTACCAATGTGTGCGAGTCTTTTCTACTCTGAACAACTCACATTGACCCTGCTGGCCTTTCTATTGACCAGTCAATCCCTCACCCTCTCTTCATCATTTTTTTTTTTTTTAAGAATTATTCAGTACTCCATGCTCTCAATCCACTGCCCTTTTGAAAACTCAATGTTCTTTCTTTTTTCTTTTTCCAAATCAAGTTGCTTTTATCATATTTTCTTCTCCTTAGAAATATGTATTAGGTTCTAGGATGGAAAGATGTATGTTTGTCTCTCTGGTTTTATCCAGCTTTTCTTTCTATGATTTGGGGGCTTATTTTCCTTGTTTAACTTATAATATTTTTTTTCTTAAAATTCAAAAATTCCAGCAGATTATGTTGTAAAGTTAATGATTTGGCATAGCATGAAATGCTCTCTTTTGATCTGATAACTCAAGCATTCTTTAGGTAAAGTATTTTTTCCTTTTATTTGAATTATTAATTTCACTCTGATGTTTCTTTCTTTCTAGAATTCCCTAGGACCACTTTTTTGATCTGTAGAATATAGTAACACGTTCCCTATATATATATATTTTTTCCTTTTGCATGACATCTTTGGTTCTTCATATGGGTTCTGTAAGTTCTAGGATATTTTCTCCAGGTCATCTTCTAAGTCACTAATTTCATTCTCTGTAACAGTCAATCTATTTTTCAATATCTCCATTACATTTTATATTCTGTATTTGTTTCATTTGCTGGTAATTTTTGTTAATAGAAAATACTTTCACAAATATCACTGAGAGTTTAAATTATAAATATTTAATGATTTTTTTTTTTTTCTTTTTTTAATTAGAACTAGTCTGTTTCATGACAGGGCATTTGCTTCCACTCCCCAAGTCTCTGTTTCTGTGTTCTCTCCCTCTCTCTTTAATTACAGTGATTATTCCACTAATTATTGGGTCATGCATTGACAAAGTTAATGTTCTTAAAAACATAAAGGGCAGGGAAAGACTAAAGTGATTTTTTAAAAAAGGTAGTCTTTGCATGTGTGTGTGTCTGCATATATGAATACAAAAAAACCCAAAAATAACAAAAACAAGAGAACAACGTGTTGTAGCTATAACTGCTCATGTCAAATAAGCAAGCATCTGCTATGAAATCCAATGTTAGGTATAGATGACTGCTGTTGTGCCAAAAAGTCATACTTTTCTGTTTTTGTTTGTTTGTTTTTGGCAGTTTGAGGTTACCCACATACTTCCTAACTTCTCTACTTTGTATTTCTCAGATCTACTTTGAATGCTCTTCTATGAATGCAGTCCTTGGGACAGATCCATTTTGATCTGGGAAATTCCACAGGTCCTTTGATCCATTCCTTCCATCCAGAGCTCCCAATGGACCATGGTTCTTAGCATCTACTTCTCCAAGCTTTGATTATTTTCCTATAACTTTTGTGTAGAAGCTCACCAACTTAATTCCTAGGCTCATTTCTTCTCTCTCTTTGATTAACATCTGGCAGACTAGTACTTCCCTCAGCTGGATATTATCTGTATTCATACTTGAGGAAATGCTTCAAGTCTGGGAATCTATTGAGGACCCGTCTTTTTTTTTACTTTTTTTTTAAAGGACCGGTGACATTTTGGTTTTATTTTATTTTTGTTTTTCCTTTATTCTAATGTTGCTTCTACTTTTCTGTTTAATATACATCTTTGATCATTGCAAGATGACCCAACAGACTAAAGTAGTGCTTTAGATACTTTAGCCAGACAGGGACATTATTATTTTTTCTTTTCTTAAAATGAAAAAGATATGTGATATTTCAGGATATTAAAGTAGTATAGTTACCATGAATGTGTTTGGGCAAACATATATAGTTTCTACTTTATTATCATATCTTTAACTTTTTTAGTGCTTAACCCATTGCCATTGAGTCAATTCTGACTCATAGCGACCCTTTAGGACAGGGTAGGACTGCCCCATAGGGTTTCCAAGGAGCAGCTGGTGGATTTGAACTGCTGACCTTTTGATTAGCAGCCGAGCTCTTAACCACTGTGACACCAGGGCTACTTTTTAGTGCTTAGGGCTATAAAAACTTATCTAGTTCTGACTTATTTATTTAAATAGGATTTTTGGTAGAAGGAAGTTTAAATATATGGGTTTAAATTGTTATCCTAATACAGAAGATTAAACTTGCATTTTAGAAAATTATTTTTGCTGACAATGCAGAGCATACATTTCAAACGGGACAAAAAGGAAGGCAAGAATATTGTAGCTCAAAAAAAAAAAGCAACCAAATACTCCTAAGTGTGTGTTTTTATTTTTAACATGTGACTCTTATAGCCTTCCTAAAAAACATACATAGCAAATACTACTAATCAGTGGAAAATAATATGAACAACTCACACTTATTTTGCATTTGTTCTGCTATCTACTATCTTAAGCAGTTGCATAATTTTCATAATAACCATATGCAGTCCTAATTTTAAAATATATTACTTTTGTATGTATTTTATAGATGATGAAACTAGTACATAGAAAAGTTATTAGTTATTTTTTCAAGGTTACAAAGCTAGTTTGTGGTAGCACTGAAATATGAACCTTGACCTATTCTACAGATACTATACCCTGAACCACTATATTTTATAATCTGTAGTTATTGCTAATAATTATTATTATTATAATAAACTTAATTTTCGTAAGAAGCATAACTTAATGGTTTAAACATCATATTTCTTTTATATTATTTATCTGTGTAACTCTACAAAGGTAATCCATGCTATCTTAATCGAACATGTATAAACAAAATAAATATGTACTCTTAAACACAAGAAGAACTAGAATAACAGACACAAAATATCAGTGTGACAACAAATGAGTTATATGTAAATTTTATGGTTCAGAATGGTAGGTGCCTATGAGCTAGCATTAACTTGCAGATGCATTAAACACCTTCTGAGGCCAGAAAAGCTTCTTAATTGCAATCTTCATATCCTTGTTTCTCAAGCTATAAATGATAGGGTTGAAAAAAGGAGCAAGGACTGCAAACATCAGTGCAATGGCTGTGTCCAAAATTAGTGGGAAAGTGGCAGAGAAACGCAAGTACATGAGCGACACACTGCCACAGAACATCAGAAAGACACCAAGATGGGGTGCACAGGTGGAAAAGGCCTTCTGTTGAGCCTCAGCAGAAGGAATCCCCAGAATCACAGTGATGATTCTGATATAAGAGAGAGCAATGATCAGTACTGAGAAGATGATGGCAATAGCGTGGATGACATCCTCAACCAGGATCATGGAAGTGTCTGTACAGGCCGAGCGCAGCACAGGTTCAAAGTCATAGAAGATCTGATGGATTTGATTGGGGCCAGAAGGGCAGCGTGGAAATCCATACAATCTCTGGGAGCAACACAAGAAAGGCAAAGATGCAGGAGCCTGTAGAGAGCTGAGTACACAGCCAGGAAGTCATGATGGTCGGGTAGTGGAGAGGGTTACAGATGGCAACGTATCTATCAATAGCCATGGTGGTCAACGAAATCCCTTCAGAATTTCCAAGTGAATGGAAAAAGTACATCTGCAAGAGGCAGCCAATTATGGAGATAGTCCTCTGCTCACTGATAAGGTTGGAGAGCATCTTGGGGATGGTGGCTGTGATGTACCAGATCTCCAAAAATGAGAAAATGCTGATGAAATTATACATGGGATTGTGGAGATGAGTATCCATCCTGACTGCAAAAAACACAATGAGATTCCCAATGACAATGAATATGTAGATAAAAAACAAAGGAATGAAGAAGAGGAGACTACAATCTTCAAACTGAGGAAATCCAGAGAAGAGAAATTCTGTCACTGTAGTAGTTTGATTGCTTCTCACCATAGTCTCAACAGTCTTAACTCTTATGGGTATAAAGACACTGATCTCCTCTTAGATGGCGTATAAAAAGTCAGTTTCATTGACTCATTTGAGAGTCAAATGAAGAATATGCTTTAAGCAGGTCATTTATCTCTATTTATTCATTTATTCATTAAACAGATATTCATTTAATGCCTACTATGTGCCAAGCCTTGTTGTGGGTTTATTGAAATCAGTGGTGAAGAAACATGTCTCTACTTTCATGAAGCTTATATTCTAATTAAAGAGACAAATAATAAGCAAATAAAATATTAGTAATGCCATATTTATAAACTAAAGTAGGATAATAACATACTAGTCATGATAGCCTTTTATAAAAATGTCCAAAATTATTTTGAATCACCAGATAAATTCTCTAAAAGTTCTTGGCTACAGATTAAAAAAAACAAAAACCAAACAAACCCATTGCCATAGAGTCAATTCTGACTCATAGTAACCCCATAGGACAGAACAGAACTGCCCTGCTACAGATTAGACAATCAAAACTTTCAGTTCTCTTCCCCCAACCTCAATAGTTGTTATGAGACTGCCTTTGTATCTTCTTGAATATTCCCTGTTTCAAATATTCTGCTCTTTAATCAGACCACAAAGCAGCTTTGAGTGTGGTTAGAGAAAACAGTAATATTTTTAGGCACAAATATCAAGGTAAAGCCTTTATAAAATATTCTATTTCCAGCAGCAGAAAAATTAAACTAAGAGAAATCGGCTGGCACAAAAAGAAGGAACCTGCAAAAAACTGAGGAGTAAAGACTTTGGAAGTACCAAGAAGACCCAGAAGGTAAGCTGTGAGTTCTTTCATTAGAATCTGACTGGGGAAATACTTTCATCCAGGCTTCTAAAGTATTAGTCCATGAGATATAGTTAGAAGCAGCAGAAATTCTTGATGAGTACCCAATCTTTTTATTTATATTGTTTATATCCTGACAAAGATCATCAGGGAATGAGAAGGTAAGAGTCAAAATCTGGGATTCCATCACAGTTTAGGTAGTTCTTGCTATGATGTACCCTGAAACTGGCATGAAATATGATAATGCTATGTCTAAAATCAGTGTGAGGAAACTCATCAGGTGTACTCAGGGATTATCCCCCAGGCAATTAAGAAAACTGGCTTAACAGAGATAGAAAATCAGCCCAGGAGAAATGTTTAGAACAGGAGGAAATTTTGAGAAATAAGTTCTTTTTTGGGATAATGTGGAGTCATTTAAAAATGAACTACTCATTCAACTAAATGAAAACACTTGATTTCAAAAAAGTCAACAAACTGCAAGCATCTGTTAATAAAGTTCTTAAATAATAATAATAAATTAGAACACTTGATTGTACTGTATGTCAGTAATTTTCCTGTAAGACAACAAAATATTTCCCCTAATACTATTTAAAAATTATTTATGAGCAAAGTTAATTTGTAACTCCATGGAGTTTGATTGAAGGATGTTATTTGAAATTCCAAATTAAAACAAGAGATTTGAAGTATAGACGGAGCCAATGAAAATATTTTACACATTTTGGTACTCAAAAGTGTTCTCATTTCAGTATATACCTGGAACAAGTTCTATAAGTACTTCTTTATATTGACTAAGTTTGGCAAATGTTACTTTGGTAGCTTCTGAAAAATCAAGTTCCCACAGAGAATTAAGACATGTTGATTGTTCTTATACGTGCTAATTCTTCAGATCTTCATAAAGTAGGATTATTACAAGCAGAAAAATGTTACTGCTCTACAGATATCCATGTGTCATTGATTTACTTGCTATTTACGGGATACTGGTGGTACAGTGGTTAAGAGCTCTGCCCCAAACCACAAGGTCAACAGTTCGAATCTACCAGTCGCTCCTTGGAAATCCTATGGGGCAGTTCCACTTTGTCCTATAGGGTCACTATGAGTAAGAACTGACTCGACAGCAATGGGTTTGGATTTTTTGTTTTGTTTTGTTTTATAGGTAAAATACTGAACGACACAGGAAGCATCAAAAAAAGATGGGAAAAATACACAGAGTCACTATATCAAAAAGAATTGGTTAATGTTCAGACATTTCAGGAGGTGGCATATGATCAAGAACAGATGGTATTGAAAGAAGTCCAAGCTACCCAGAAGGCATTAGCAAAAAATAAGTCTTCAGGAATTGACGGAATAGCTATTAAGGTGTTTCAACAAATGTATGCAGCTTTGCTCATTTGTCTATGCCAGGAAATTTGGAAGACAGCTACCTGGCCAACTAACTGGAAGAGATCCGTATTTATGCTCATTCCAAATAAAGGTGATCCAACACAATGTGGAAATTATCGAACAATATCATTAATATCACATGTAAGTAAAATTTTGCTGAAGATCATTCAAAAGCGGTTGCAGCAGTATATCAACAGGAACTGCCATAAATTCAAGCCTTATTCAGAAGAGGACACGGAAAGACAGATACCACTGCTGATGTTAGAGGGATCTTGGCTGAAAGCAGAGAATACCAGAAAGATGTTTACCTGTGTTTTATTGACTATGTGAAGGTATTTGACTGAGTAGATAATAACAAATTATAGGTAACATTGTGAAGAATGGGAATTCCAGAACACTTAAGTGTGTTCATGAGAAACCTGTACATAGACCAACAAGGAGTCTTTCAAAAAGAACCAGGGGATACTGCATGGTCTAAAACCAGGAAAGAAGTGCATTGATGTTGTATCCTTTCACCACACTTATTCAGTCTGTAAACTGAGCAAATACTCTGAGAAGCTGGACTATATGAAGAAGAACGGGGCATCAGGATTAGAGGAAGATTCATCAACAACCTGCAATATGCAGATGATACAATCTTGCTTGCTGAAAGTGAAGAAGATTTGAAGCACTTGCTGGTGAAGATCAAAGACTATACAGTCTTCAGTATGGATTACACCTCAACATAAAGAAAACAAAAATCCTCACAACTGGACTGATAAGCAACATCATAATAAATGGAGGAAACACTGAACTTGTCAAGGATTTCATTTTACTTGGATCCACAATCAATGCCCATGGAATTAGCAGTCAAGAAATCAAACAACGTATTTTATTGGGCAAATCTGCTGCAAGAGACCTCTTTAAAGTGTTGAAAACCAAAAATATCACTTTGAGGACTAAAGTGCAACTGACCCAAGCCATGGTATTTTCAATCACCTCATATGCATGTGAAAGCTGGACAATGAATAAGGAAGACGGAAGAATTGATGTCTTTGAATTGTGATGTTGGCAAAGAATACTGAATATACCAAGGACTGCCAGAAGAATGAACAAATCTGTCTTGGACAAAGTACAGCCATAATATTCCTTAGAAGCAAGAATGGTGAGACTTTGTCTCATGTACTTTGAACATGTTATCAGGAGAGACCAGTCCCTGGAGAAGGAGGACATCATGCTTGGTAAAGTTTAGGGTCAGTGAAAAAGAGGAAGACCTTCAACGAGATGGATTGACACAGTATCTGCAACAATGGGCTCAAGAATAGCAACGGTTGTGAGGATGACACAGGAACCGGGCAGTTTCCTTCTGTTGCACATGAGGTTGCTACGTGTCAGAACTGATTCAATGACATCTAACAACAACAAATATATATATATATATATATATATATATATGTGTGTATCCCGAGTCTCTAACTGCACTTAGATAAATGATTGTTTCAGAATTTCAGAGTGGCCTTCAACTCTTCTGCCTTATTACAAGACTACTGAAGCACTCATGTTTACTAGCTCTCTGATACTATGCAGAATAAAAATCACATTGCTAAACAAAGCTTATGAGAAAGTTTATCTATGCTGCAGCCAATTCACAATATCCTTATTATGTTAAAGATACAATTCTGAGTTTATGAAACTGGATACCAAGGAACAAGTTAGTGAGCTTCAGTTCTTTCAAGCTAGTTATTGTTGATGGAGTGACTGAGAAAAAAAAAAGATACATAAATTAATCTGAGGACATAATAGAAACAAGTCTTTGCTAAATTACAAAGTGGCTTAGCAAGAAGTAATGATTTAACTATTGGTAGTCAAGGAAAGAGTTATCAAATTTGTTGATGCAGAATGGATACTGATAAGAATAATTATTTTTGCTTTTCTCTGAGGAAAGTACTAGCTAAAGAACAGAGACTGGCCATAGAGGAGGAAAACAAAGAAATAAATCAATAAAGACAAAACAAAACAAAATAACAAGCAAACAAATATCAACCTGACATTAATTGGAGCCCAGTCTAATTTAAATACTTTTGAAGATAAAATAATTTACTTTTAGAAATCTATTAACAGAATAAATTATAGCAAATAAAAAAGGTGAAAAACCGTATTGAAAGATGAGTCTGGTTGCACTGTGTAGAGTAAATTAAAGGCAGAGAAGACCTGAAGCAGAAAAACAAGGTTAGAGGATCAAAGGTCAATATATAAAATCCAATTATATTTTTATATACTAGTAATGAGCAATTAGAAATCAAATTGAAAAATAATATCTTCACAGTAACACCAAAAAATAAGACATATTTGGATTAAATCTAAGAAAGCACATGCAGAATCTGTACGTAAAAACTATAAAACATTGATGTAAGAAATCAGAGTGTCAAATACAAAGAGCACCATGAGGGAATTTGGAAGGGTGGGGGCCTGTTCTGTATCTTGATTTTAGTGGTGGTTACATGATTCTATACATTTGTCAAAACTAATAAAACTTCACACCCACAATCATTAAATTTTACCATATGCAAATTAAAAATAATTTAAACAAATAAAAAACACACAATTAGAAACTTATGGCCAAAAGATTGGAATAGAAATAAACATATTAATTAGTTATTTAGGATGAAAAATCACAAACAGTTATAAATTGTATGTGTAACATGGAGAAGAAATCTATAAATTACAAATAATTTTTACATTGGCAGCTGAGTGAACTACGAATAATCAGACATAATGAGTGTAAATCAAATATGCTTTCAATAAACTTGGTTGTATAAAGTAGAGAAAGAGGATACTAGCTCCACGGGATGCAGAAGAAAGGATGAAGGTTTTGGTTTATGTGTTTACTTTATATTTTACCAAGTGAATATTTTTATACTCAAGAGGAAGGGCAAATACAAAGGAAAAACTCAAAACACAAAGACAGGAAAACATGTTAGGGAGATGGAGTTTATGCATGAACCAAAGTCAACTTGAAAGACAAAAGAGGATGAGACAGGAAGAGAGACGCATTAAAGTACAGCTATAAATTAAAGGAAGAATTTCTGTAGAAGAATAATGAAATGAAGGGATTTCTCAACTGAATTGCAGATGAGATTGTCTTCCGAGAGTAAGGTCAGAATTTTAAGGATAGAAAATTTGGGGCAAATGGCTGAAATTCCCCAAGGAAAAAAATGAGCAAATTAGTATATTCGTTGCTTTCCATGGTATATTCTTGGCTTACCTAAGGTTGGAGACCACGCTTTTATTTTTCCCCTCATCAGCATTCAGGAGTTTGGGTATAGTGTCTAAAATGTTAAATGGTGGCTTTCACACAAGGCTTTTTATAGGGTGACTGTTGTCCAAAAGAGAAAGAAATTAAAAGATAACAGCAAAGGGCATTTGGATTTATGGATTCTGGAATTTAAGATGGGCAGTTAAGAATGTGAAGACAATAAGGCGTTGGTAATTATACAAAAATAAGGGATGTAGACACTGAACATTTCAAGGAAGTTGAAGAGTAAATATCAGAAATAACCTAACTAATGAACTAAAAAGAAAGGATTTTATGCTTAATGAGCAATATATTAGAGTTTAAAAAATTTTAAAGTGGAATAGTTGCCATACATCTAGGGTCTAAACATGAGAGAAAATTGATGATATGGAAACAGGGTCATTTGGTAAAGGATTATAAGAAAAGATGTTAGATAAGTTCATCACTGTGGACTTTAACGTCCCCTGATGACCCAACCTCGGGTGAAGGGGAAATTTATCAAGCCACTTACCAAGGGAACAATCTTTAGATAGCAGCAAAGAGATTGATTTCAGTTAGGAAGGAGGCAAATAGACATTTTGGGCACAGGGAAGGTTATTTTCCAGGTAAAAATTGTTGCTGCGTATACATGAGAAAAGATTGCAAGGAATAATATTAGTTGGGAAGAGTAAGAACAGCTATATTGGGAAAGTCTACTAGAGAGAACAAGTGATAAAATGTTACTGTATTGGGTAATGGCTAAGTATGTCAGGAATGAGAAGGATGTCAAAACCTGATCCGGAACCCTGGCTTAAAGATATTTCAATATTGGTTCAGAGAATAGCTTCTGAGGCTAGATAGTGTTTTTCATTGGTAGTTCAGCTGGCAAGTCTTTGCTCAGGCTTCCCAGTATACCATCTAAGCAAAAAGATTTCCTGCCTAAACAAATCTCAGCCCCGGGTGAAGGAAATACAATCAGCAGTAACTTTTGCAAAATTCAACAGTCTTGCAAAACTCAACATCAAGTAGAGAAGGGTAGTGGTGCAGGCCTGTTGAGTTCATTGGAATAGATTTATCATTCCTGGTTGTCTGGACTCTGCAAAGCTTAGGAGAAGTTGACGGACAGGCTTGGAGATAACCCAGAAATAACGTAAGAACCAGGGCTGACCTGAAATTCATAGAAATATTAGACTGACCTAAAACCCAATGGGAAAGAGTCAGATTGTGGTTAATGCTTGACTGAAAGAGAAAGAGAGGAAATGTAGAATTTGCAAAAGTTTTCAATAAAGGAGATGGATTTAAGAGTTCTATGCATAGTAATAAAAGAATAAGGGGTAGAAGAATTCCACCTTCCCGGCCCCAAACACACATGCACACAAGAAGACATAAAGGGAAGGATCAAAGAAGATTAAAAACTATCTTCATTTGAAAATCATTATGAAGATGATGACTACTAATTCCTGAAAACTGAGACATTTGGACCACTAAAGCAGGAACAAGTAGTCTCGTGTTGCTGACATCACTAGTTTCCTGAAGTGATTGTTGTCAATCCTTTTAACAGAATCTTGGTGCCTATGTTTTAGCAAAATCAGTGTTCTACTCTACAAAGATTAGTATTCCAATTCAAAGTATATCTGCTGGAAACTGGAAGGAGAAATGTAGGTTGATCTCCTCCCACTGGGAGTAAGGTGTGCATAAAAATTTGATCTGGGAGAGAGACTGTGTTCTGTTTGAGTCATTGTCCCAGGGTAATATTTTCACTTAACAGGCTTCTCTGACATCTCTGACTACTCTTTATTTATGATCTTATTTGGTATACATTCATTGGACTTGGATCCGTCAGGGACAAGTGTGTGAAATGGTGACCTCTTGGATCTAAATTAATTTAGAGAACTCTAAAGGTATGAAAGCAGAGGAAAGATAGCATTAATAAGAAAAAAAAAAAACTTAATTATTCAATTCACACCTCAGATAGAACACATTATCACTGAATTTTCATCTTATAATCATCTCATTGCCAAACCTCTGAGCCTGATTACGCTCAATCACTCATACAATCTCAAAAGTATCCTCAAATATTATTATTTAAGTCAACAGAAGGAGCACTAGCTAAGTGTCCTTTTCCCTCTACATAGTAGGCAATTTACTTTCTTGACATAGAACAAGCCTGCACATCCCAGATCCATGCGCATATTTTTCTTACCTCTGGCAGAGACAACGGGGTCCCTTCACTTTCCTGGGTCTGTGAACTGTAAGGTCCCTTTAGTCCAGTAGGAAAGACTGTTATACCTGTTTCTAAAGGCTTCTTGGGGAGATTTCTCTGCTGGGTAATTTCCCCCTGCTGACTACAAAAAAAAAACAAAAAACAGTAATTCCATTTCCCCATGGGTTAATTAATAGAAGCCTCCTCCTCTGATCTTTTCTCATTAGTCCTCCTTAGTGTTAGGAACTCTAAGAGTGTTAGTATAGATTTTCTCAGAATCAATAGGTTATATGACCATACCTTCTTATGAAGAACTGCTTTCAATGTGATTAAGTGTTTTTTTTTTTTTTTTTTTTTTTTTTTAACTCTACTACCCTCTGAAAGGGTGCTGTCATTTTTCAAGGCCTGTTTAATCTCCCTGTTATGTTAGGAACCATCAAGTTTTCTCTGACTCATAGCAACTCCATGTATAACAGAAAAAAAAAAAGTTGCCTGGTCCTGCACCATCCTCACAATCATTGCTGTGTTTAAGCTCATTTTCCTTCATTTTATAGCACTGATATTTCCATTGTTGACATCTCTCTCTTCTTCCCTTACCTTTTGGCAAGACTCCTGATATTTATATCACTGTGAGAGAAAGACAGGGACATTTATCCCAGAGAATAAAATGTGTGTGAACTTTTTAATGGTGACTATGTGTTTCATGGCAGAGAAAAAGGAAGAAAAGAACATTCCGTAGTAGAAAAACAATGAGAACAAAGAAATTGAGATATGAAAATAACATGTCATTTAAACATAACAGGAAATAGTACAATCTTAATAATAATGATCTTAAAGTAAAAAAAAAAAAAATGAACACAAGATATAATTATATATCTTTGTATAATTATGGCATTTGCTTTTTTGGTCCTAAGCCTAAATGTATCTATTCAATCTTCAAGCTCCGAAAAGTGTTAGTTCTGGAATCTTCAAAGCAATGTGAAACATAATCCACAGAGGAATTGATAATAACAGCATGGCACAAACATCACAAAGTCAGTGGTTTAATGTGCTACTGTCATTGTATGGTACTAGAAGATAACCTCCATAGAGATAAAGATTATGAGCAAAAATGTTAGGAAGCCAGGCTTCTTAACAGGTCAAAACTACATCTCTGCTGTGTATCTCATTATTCTTTTTAAAATAAAAAGAAAAATAAAGATATAAAGACATTGTGAATATAGAATGAAAGACTAGGTAGTGAAAATACAGAGACATGCAAGTAATACATATGGTTATTCTTTAGCCCAGTATACTTTATTGATTTGAAGACAATAATACCACACTATTTGAAATTACAAAGTGAAGAAAATATTCCATTGTAATCTGTGAATGATATCAAGGTAGGTAAATCTGCAGAAGACTTCCTCTATCAGATCAAACAATAGTTCTTAGATTAGAAACATGGACAGTGAACACTCAACTGACAACATGAAAAAATATGCATAATAATTTTAATAGTTGGTTTATTAGTGTGTTAAACTTATGGAGATGATGAGAGCTCCTTGAACAGATGTGTGTGAATTCCATTTAACTCCCAGAGACGTTGAACATCTTTTGAGAACAGAAGATTTTCGTGATGGCATCTTTCATGTCTTTGTTCCTCAGACTATAGATTATAGGGTTGAAAAGTGGGGCAAGGATAGCAAACATCAGTGCAATGGCCTTGTCCAGCAATGGTGGGAAAGTGACAGAGAAACGCAGGTACATGAGGGTTACAGCACCAAAAGACAGCAGGAAAATAGTGATGTGGGTCGCGCAAGTGGAGAATGCCTTCTGACGGCTCTTACCCGAAGGTATCTTCAGGATCACGGTGATGATCCTTAAATAGGAGAGAGTGATGATGGAGACAGAGGTCAGGATAGAAATAGCATGGATCACATCCTCAACCAGAATCATGGATGTATCTGTACAGGCCAAGTGCGGCACAGGTTCAAAATCACAGAAGAGTTGATGGATTTGGTTGGGGCCACAGAAGGGAAGGGTAGAAATCCACACAATCTCTGGCAGTAACATAAGGAAGCCAAAGAGGCAAGAGCCAGTGGAGAGCTGGATGCACAACTGAGGGGTCATAATGACTGCATAGCGGAGGGGGTTGCAGATGGCAACATACCTGTCAATGGCCATCACTGTCAGGACAAGGGCTTCTGTGACCCCAAGTGAGTGGAAGAAATACATCTGCAGAAGGCAGCCAATGAAGGAGATGGTCTTCTGCTCACTGACTAGGTTGGAGAGCATCTTGGGGGATGGTCACTGTGGTGTACCAGATCTCCAGGAAGGAGAAGACACTGATGAAATTGTACATGGGATTGTGGAGCCGTGTATCCAGCCGGACAGCAAAGAAGCTCATAAAATTTCCAACAAAGATGAATATATAAATAAAGAGCAAAGGAATGAAGAATAAAAGGCCACCCTTCTCAAACTGAGGGAAATCAGAGAAATAAAACTTAGTCACCATGGTCTGATTCTCCTGATCCGTATTTTCAGCGGTTTCACTTGTTGGCTGATGAAATCAAATACAAGCAGTTACAACTTTAAGTACATTCAAAGAATAAATAGAAACTTCCTTTCCAAGTGGCTCAACAGCCCTGAAATGAGGTTAATTAAATAAAATGTACTAAAATATACTACATAAATTGCTTTGCAAATTATAAAGTGATGCTGTAAAATCTGCAAATAGATTTAGTAATTATGATACCTTATGTTGTCAACTATTCTGTTAGATAAGCAAAAACAAAGTTGTTCTTTAGACATATGAATGGATGAAAACTTTTGAATGGCAATTGGCAACCTTTATTGACAGTCTATTTAGAGCTTTTTATCATACATCCAAAGAAAATTATTTCAAATATAAAAAATGTCCTTAAACATATTCATTGGAATATATATTATAATAAACTCCACTGCCATCAAGTTGATTCCAACTCACAGCAACCCTATAGGACAGAGTAGAGCCACCTTATAGGGTTTCCAAGGAGGGGCTGGGAGATTTGAACTGCTGACCTTTTGGTTAGCAACTGAGCTCTTAAACACTTTGCTACCAGGGCTCCATATATTATAGCTAATTTAAAGAAAAATTAGATAAGTATACATTTTTTGTTTTTTGAGATGAAATATTGGGGACACAAAATAAGAAGTGACAAAAGGATCCCCTCAGTGAATGAGGATAAGATCATTTTAATGTGGGCATCATAAAGACAAAAATGCAGGGACTAGTTTTCCTTGGTCAACTTCATTATTATTCCAGCTTTGCAACAGTGTAATAAGAAAAACTTAAATATTATACTGAATGTAATTTACTTTAATTTTTTTTATCTTTTATTGTACTTCAGGGGAAGGCTTACAGA
>NW_004444236.1:199897-265928 GCF_000243295.1 Trichechus manatus latirostris
TATATATATGTATATATATGAACTATATATGTATATATTAGTTTTAATCTGTTCCCTAAAGGTGATTAGTTAATAGTTGACACGCTCCAAGAATGGTTTGTTAACATTTGAAAGACTTACCTGGAGTCCACATCCAGAGTTGGTTTGGCAAGAGTTGCAAATATTCATATCTAAATCCACACCATAGTTGTCTCTGAGTGTCTCTAATGGTTAAGCGCTGAACTACTAATGGAAAAGTTGTCGGTTCGAACGCACTTCCTAAGAAAGGCTAGTGATCTACTTCTGAAGGGTCACAGCCTTGAAAACCCCATGGAGCACAGTTCTAGTCTGACACACATCATAGGTTCTTTAAGTAGCATAGAGCAGTTTCTCAACTTGAGGACTATTAACATTTGGACCAGATAATTCTTTGTTTGGGAAGGGGAGAATGTCCTGTGCATTGCAGGATGTTCAGCAGTGTCTCTGACCTCAACCCTACTGTATGTCAGTAGTATTTTCCCTCCACCCTAGTCGTGACAACTTAATATGTCTCTAGAAATTACAAATGTCCTCTGGTGTGGCGGGAGCAAAACTGCCCCTAGTTGAGAGCCACTGGCATAGAGAAGGTTAGAAATAAGTTTGTATTGGTGAAAAACAAGGTGATCAAGAAATGTGTATTGGCTAGAAATATACCTATATCTTTGCTTGAAGTGATAATGGGAATATGATGTGTCAAGACACCTATAAAGCTTGGAGGGATGGAGTGGGTCCAGGATCTATTCATTCCTGTGTTCTCTTAATGGGAGACTCAGCACTTGATCTCACCAGAAGGTTAGCGTTTCTACAAGTGAAGATTTAGTCACATTTTGCCTTTCAGATAACTTTTTCATTCATCCTAGTAATTGGAGATTGTCCTAGATTGAATTATGTCCCCCCAAAACTGTGTGTATCAATTTGGCTGGGCCATGATTCCTCCCACGGTGTGATTTTCCTATATGTTTTAATCCTGCCTCTATGATGTTAATGAGGGAGGATGGGTGGCAGTTGTGTTATTAAGGCAGGACTCAATCTACAAGATTGGATTGTGTCCTAAGGTGATCTCTTGATATATAAAAGACAGAAGTGAGCAGAGAGACAGGGGGACCTCATACCATCGAGAAAGCAGTGCCAGGAGCAGAGAGCATCCTTTGGACCCGAGGTCCCCGTGTGGAGAAGCTCCTAGTCTTGGGGAACATTCATGAGAGAGAAAGCCTTTCCCTGGAGCTGACATCCTGAATTTGGACTTTTAGTCTACTTGACCGCGAAGAAATAAATTTCTCTTTGTTAAAGTCATCCACTTGTGGTATTTCTGTTATAGCAGCACTGGATGCCTAAGACAGAGACCTCAAAGGATAGAGAGGTAGGACTCCAATGAGCTTCCAAGAATAGGCCTGCTTGCTAATAAATATTTGTATACATGCCAGTATTCTGAGACTTGTTTTAATTTTATTAAACTACCTGCTAGAGAGGGTATTGGAGATGGCATCTCTTCAGGAAGGAAGCTACTGGCATCTATCAAAGAGTTAGACCCTTGTGAACAGCCAATAGATAAAGTAGATAGATAAAATTATTTTGAAATCTGAATACCAGCAGCTTTCCATAAATAGAAAGTCAGCTTGGCATGTGAAAGTCATTTTTTTATGTTTGTTTATTTTTGTTATTTTTTAAAAAAATAGGTACAGTAACATATTTAATCTATGATAAAACAGAAAAAAGATGAAGGGCACGATTTTCCTTTGTTTTTCTTTAAGAAAACTTCTACCTAGAAAACAGAGATTCACAAGGAAAAAAATATATACTCTGATCATTTTTGACTGAGTTATTCTTAAGTGAACTTGTTTTCAGACTTGTCTTACTCCAATTCATGCTCTACGCAACTACCAGAATCATCTTTCTTAAATGAAAAGCTGTCAATTCTCTGAAAACCTTATAGTGGTCTCAAGAGACTTCAAAATAACTCCTAAGAGTGGCAAATGATGTGAATATATATGAGATATTTTAAATCATTTTGACTTCCCCAATATCTTTTGGTTTTATTATTCCTAATCTGTTTTCTTGGTCTGACTGACAATAACACCCTTAAAATATTTTGGGTTCCTCTTTCTGAGGCAGTTGGAAGATAAACAGAGCCCTGGTGGCATAGTGGTTAAGAGCTCGGCTTCTAACCAAAAGGTTGGCAGTTTGAATTCACCAACTGCTCCTTGGAAACCCTCTGGGGCAGTTCTACCCTGTCCTATAGGGTTGCCGTGAGTCGGAATTGACTCAACGGCAATAGGGTTTTTCTTTTTTTTTTGTGGGGGTGGGGGAGATAAGCAGGAAAACTCACATAATGTTTATGGCCAGTACTTTTTGGAATTAGAAAATTGAAATTTGAAAAAAAGGAAATATTGGCAGGTCTTCAAGAATTTGATTATTTAGGAAGGAAAGAAGATGCATCCAGGAAAGCAGTTTATGTAGCTACTTGGGGTCAAAATTATGTATAACAGGATTCCTCCTATGTTTTCTGGAAGAATGGAGAGCCCAGAATTTCAAACGAGTAAGCTCCACTGGTTGTCCTGGGATTCCTTTATTCATAAGGGCCATTCTTGGCTTCACTAAATAAAATGCTTGGAGCCTGGATAAGAATTCAACACAGAAATCAATGGGGTGAAAAGTGTGACAGGGCTAACGGCCTAGACAAAATTTAATAGATAATTTCTCCAGGTCTTTGTTGTCTTATGACCATCTTTAGTCCTAGGACACAGACTCACCAAAGTCTCCAGCCTCAAGCTATGATTTTTTTTTCCCTTCCTTCACATATGATCAGAACCTCAACAAAATTTCCACAGGCCTTTCCTCATTTAAGTGCGAGAAAAAGAATTACAGTTCTATAAGAATCTTCCCCAATATATAGCAAAAAAAAACAACAACAAAAAAAACACTCACCTATACCTCAGAATACAGAGCCAAGCCCTGACTCCATATCTACCTCTTCCAGAAACCAAGAGGGCCTTTTCTTTTTTTCTAGTGTCTTCATTTTCATTGCTCTGTAGTCCAATGAATAAAAAGGTTATAACAACAACCACAACTCTACGCTTCTCAGGGAATAGCAAAATGGGAGAAAGGGTTTCTTCTGACAGGTCCTTCCCCTATGCCTGAAGGAAATCAACTCGATGCCCCATGTGGCTAATGGGGGACAATTTGCAGCTAAGTTCCTGTTCATGAGGTTGCCACACCTATGGGAAGTCAAGTCTCTAGGTCAGGCCAGAAATCAGTCACAAAGAGAGATTTGGTTTTACTTTCTGCCCAAGGGTTGAAAGAACTGTTTATATAGAAGGTGCCTGCTGGTACAGGGGAAGTATATGGAAGCACTGTCTTGGTATCACGGTAACAAAATGTGGTTCAAAGGCAGGAGGATCTTCCCCACTCTTCACTGAAGCAACTTCAGAGTAGTTCACTGTTAATAGAGCACAGCTATGATGTATATTATTACAGAAGATTCTGTCAGTAGCTGCACAGTTGAACTTCTTCGGAAGCATTCAGGGAATTACAGGGCCATTAGCAGTAATGGCAGAAGTAAGGACTCCCATGAGATTTCACAGGCTTCAGTGGTCCCAGGGGCAAATGCCCCCAAGAGGCTGGAGTCCAGAGAGTATCTGAGGACAATCTTTTTTGCCACAGGAAAGCTGTATTGATGAATGCATATGAGTTAGCCCTGGAGGGACTTGTGATTTGAAAAGTCCCCCAAATAATGAGTGAGTAATATAATCAAAGAATACTTTCCTTTTTTAAAACTGAAATTGAGACATTCATGTTCATAAAGCCAGAGAAAAAAGAAATACACAGCACACAACATTGTTTTTCTTATCTACAAAAAGATTTATAAAAGAGGCACAAAGTGTTAAATATCTAATGGAGTAGAAAGTGTTAAATATCTAATGGAGTAGTAGCAGTGGAAATTAAAAGGAAAATAGGAATTGAAAACAGATTTGGAATTTAAAAAAAAGAAAAAACTGTGATGTGGATATATACTGTACAAAGAGGAGTCAGAAAAGAGGTGAGTCTCTACTGACCCCTAACGAGTATACAAAAAAAGTGATATTATCTAAAAACAGGCACTCTTTTTTTCTTTTTATTGTGCTTTAAGTGAAAGTTTACAGTTCAAGTTAGCTTCTCATATGGAATTTATACACACATCATTGTGACCCTAGTTACTCTCCCTGTACTGTGACAGCACATTCCTGCTTTCCACCCTGGATTTCTTGTGTAAATTCTTGTGTCCCTTTCTGCCTTCTCATCCTGCCTCTGGACAGGAGCTGCCCATTTAGTCTCATGTATCTACTTGAGCTAAGAAGCACATTCTTCACGAGTATCATTTTATGTTTTATAGTCCAGTCTAATCTTTTCCTGAAGAGCTGGCTTCGAGAATGGTTTTAGTTTTGGGCTAACAGAGAGTCCGGGGGCCATGTCTTCTGGGGTCCCTCCAGAAAAGACAGGCACTCTTTAAATGATGAATTAATACACTCACTCCTCACTTATCAATATAGTTAGGTTCCAAAAACCAGTTCATTAAAGGAAAATTTGTGTTATGAAAAAATGGAGGATGACCACATCAGATCACAAAATGGAGAATGATTACATCATTACATAACTGTCTAATTACATAATTGCTAAATCTCATCATTACAAAACTGCCAAATTACATCATTCATTACTACCAAAGCAACATAACTGCTGAATCGACTCAATGGCAATGGGTTTGGCTTGGTTTTGGTATGTAGTTGTAAAGAAGCCCTGGTGGCAGAACGGTTAATCGCTCAACTGCTAATGGAAAGGTCGATGGCTTGAACCCACCAGAGGCTCTGAGAGAGAAAAGACCTGGTGACCTTGTCCTGTAAAGATTACAGCCTAGGAAACCCTATGGGGCAGTTCTACTCTGTTGTTTTAAGTTTTGTTGCTTTGTTGTTTTAAGCTACTAAATTTGTGACAATTTTATACAGCAACAAATGTAATTACTGTCTAATTTTGTACTTTCAGTTTTTTCTACTTTATTTCTTTTGCTTTTGTTTTTCTTTCCTTTGTATTTATTTTGTTTACTGAAGGTTAGTTTTCCCCTCATCCCTCTACAAGTTTGAAAACTACATTGTATTTCTGTTTGTATGTGTGATTACCTGAGGAATTTTCATAGGCACATTAAACTTAAATTCTGAAGTTAATCTATATCTCTATCCTTCTTCTGAACAATGACTTTAGAAGACTGATTCTGAGCATCAATATATATGACATCACACCCCTTATTTTAACTCTGTCTTAAATTTTTTAAACTACAAATAGTATAATATTATTTTTTGTTGTTGCCATTGGTTTTTATTTATCCACAAAGCCCTCTCCACCTTGTTTTATTCATATCTCTTGCAACTGTCCATTTGTCTCCATCCCCATTACCATTGCCTTTATTCATTTATCTTTCATTTCCTGCATCAATTATTGCAACTATCTTCTCCCTGGTCTTTCTGCCTCCTGCAAAGCTTCTCTTCATTGTTGCCAGGGTGACCTTTTGACAATACAGATTTGACCTTTTCACTACCTTGCTAAAATTTTTTATAGCTTCTCTTTGTTTTCAGGATAAACTCAAGCTTCTTTAGTTAACATCATTCTCAATGGAGAGAGGCTGAAAGCATTCCCCTGAGAGTAGGAACAAGACAAGGATGCCCTTTATCATCACTCCTATTTAACACTGGGCTGGAAGTCCTAGCTACAGCAATAGGGCAAGAAAAAGAAATAAACGGCATCCAAATTGGAAAGAAAGAAGTAAAACTATCCCTATTCACAGATGTTATGATCCTATACATAGACAACTGCACAGATAACACAAGGAAACTACTGGAACTATACAAAGATTCAGCAGAGTAGCAGGCTAAGACCAACATACTTAAAACACCTATACTAAGAAAACTACAAAACAATATTGCCAGAAATCCAAAGAGACTTACATAAATGGAAAAATACACCACGCTCATGGATAGGAAGAATCAACATTGTGAAAAATGTCAATTGTACCCAAAGTGATCTACAGATGTAACACAATCCCTATTCAAATACCAACAGCATTCTTTAATGAGATCAAAAACTAATCACCAATTTTGTATGGAAAGAAAAGAGGCCCCAGATAAGCAAAACATTATTGAAGAAAAAGAATAAAGTAGGAGGCTTCACACTACCTGATCTCAGAACCTACTATGCAGCCATGGTAGTCAAAACAGCCTGGTACTGGCACAACGACAGACACATAGACCAATGGAACAAAATCAAGAACCCAGATATAAATCCATCCACCTATGGTCAGCTGATCTTTGACAAAGTACCAAAGTTCACTAAAAAGAGAAAAAAGTAGCCTTTTTAACAAATAGTGCTGGCAAAACTTGACGTCTATATGTAAAAAAATGAAACAGGAACCATACCTCACACCACACACAAAAAACAACTCAAAATGGATCAAAGACCTAAACACAAAAATTAAAAGGATAAAGATCATGGAAGAAAAAATAGGAGCAACACTAGCCAAAAAAAACCTATTGCCGTCAAGTTGATTCTGAGTCATAGTGACCGTATAGGACAGTGTAGAAATGCCCCATAAGGTTTCCAAGGAGCAGCTGATGGATTTGAACCCCTGACCTTTTGGTTAGCAGCTGAGTTCTTAACCACTGCCACCAGGTCTCCAGGGACAACACTAGGGGCCCTAATACATAGCATAAAGAAAATACAAACCATAACAAACAGTGCACAAATACCAGAAGAGAATCTAGATAAGTGAAAACTTCTAAAAATTAAACATTTTTGCTGATCAAAAGACTTCACCAAAAGAATAAAAAGAGAACCTACAGACTGGGAAAATATTTCTGGCTATGACATATCTGACAAGGGTCAAATCCCTAAAATTTATAGGTACTTCAACACCTCAATAACAAAAAGATAAATAATCAAATTAAAAAAAATGGGCAATGGATTTGAACAGACACTTCAACAAAGAAGACATTCAGACAGCTAATAGACACATGCGGAAGGGCTCCCGATCATTAGCCATTACAGAAGTGCAAATCAAAACTGAAATGCGATACCATCTCACCTCTACATTACTGGCACTAATAATAAAAAAAAAAAATACAAATGTTGGAGAGATTGTGGGGAGATTGGAACTCTTACGCACTGCTAGTGGGCATGTAAAATGGTACAACCCCTATGGAAAACAATATGGCTCCTCCTTAAAAAGCTAGAAATAGAAATACCATATGATTCAGCAGTCCCACTCCTATATGCAAACCAAAAACCCGCTGAGTCGATTCTGACTCATAGAAACCCTAGGAATATATCATAGAGAAGTAAGAGCCGTCACATGAATAGACATATACACACCCATGTTCATTGCAGCATTATTCACAATAGCTGAAAGATGGCAACAACCTAAGTGTGCATCAACGGATGAATGGATAAACAAATTATGGTACATGTCATGGTTTCAATTATGTCCCCCAAAAAATGTGTGTATCAATTTGGCTGGGCCATGATTCACAGAATTGTGTGGTTGGCCTCCATTTTGTGATTGTAATTTTATGTTAAAGAGGATTAGAGTTGGATTGTAACACCACCTTTACCCAGGTCACATCCAATGTAAAGGGAGTTTCCCTGAGGTGTGGCCTGAACTACCTTTTACCTCTCCAGAGATAAAAGGAAAGGGAAGCAAGCAGAGAATTGGGGGGATCTCATACCATCAAGAAAGCATGCCGGGAGCAGAGCGCGTCCTTTGGACTGGGGTCCCTGCGCAGAGAAGCTCCAAGTCTGGGGGAACACCGAACAGAAGAAGGCCAACAGAGAGAAAAAGCCTTCCCCTGGAGCTAACACCCTGAATTTGGACTTTTAGCCTACTTTGACTGTGAGGAAATAAACTTCTGTTTATTAAAACCATCCACTTGTGGTATTTCTGTTACAGCAGCACTAGATGATTAAGACAGTACATAAACACAATGGAATACTACACAATGATGTGGAACAATAATGAATCTGTAAAACATCTCACAACGTGGCTGAATCTTGAGGGCATTATGCTGACTGAAGTAAGTCAATCACAAAAAGACAAATATTGCATGAGACTACTGTTGTAAAAACCTGAGACAAGGTTTGCACATAGAAAAAAAAAAAACAATCGTGATGGTTATGAGGGAGGGGAGGGCTGAGGAGGGAAAATCACTAACTAGATAACAGACAAATGTTAACTTTGGTGAAGGGAAAGACAACACACAATATAGGTGAAGACAGCACAATCTGACCAAGGCAAAGTCCACATCCAGCACCTTGATGGACAGTTTCTGGGTCTGAGGGCTAGGGATCATGGTCTCTGGGGATATCCAGGTCAATTGGAATAACATAGCTCATAAATAAAATGTTCCACATCCCACTTTTGTGAGTAAAGACTGAGGTCTTAAAAGCTTGCAAGAAACCATCTAAGATACTTCTATTATGTTCAGAGCAAAGGAGAATGAAGAAAACCAAAGACACAAGGAAACGCTTAGTCCAACAGAGTAATGGACCACATGAACCACAGGTTCCACTAGCCTGATCCCAGAAAAACTAGATGGTGCCTTGCTACCACCACCAACCACTCAGACAGAGATCACAACAGAGGGTCCCAGACAGAGTGGAAACAAAATGTAGAACAAAATTCAAATTCACAAAAACAGACCAGACTTACTGGTCTGACAGAGACTGAGGGAACCCCAGAGACTATGTCCCTTGGACACCCTGCTAACTCAGAGCTGAAGCCACTTCCGAAGTCCACCTTTCAGTCAAAGATTAGACAGGCCTGTAAAACAAACAACACACGTGAGGAACGTGCTTCTTAGTTCAATCAAGTATATGAGATCAAATGGGCAACACCTTCCCAAAAGCAAAGAGAAGAAACAAAGGTACAGGAAAACTGGACGAATGGACATGGAGAGCTCAGTGTGGAAAGGGAAAGGGAAAGAGTGCTGACACATTAAGTGGAGTACAACCAATGTCACAAAACAATTTGTGTATAAATTTTTGAATGAGAAACTAACTTGCGCCGTAAACTTTCACCTAAAACACAACAAAATTTAAAAAACAAAAAACAAAACAATCTAAACTTCTTAACATAGCTTTCAAGGACCTTCATGATAAGTCCACTGCATACCCCTCAGCTTCTTCTCTTTTCTATTCTCTGCTTCTCTCCCTTTTCACCTTGTGTTTATATCATATCAAAATGCTTGCAGTTCTTTGAATATGCTATATCATCATCATGCTCTTTACTCTGTCTAGAATATCTTGTTTGCCTTCTTTATTTGGCTAATTTTACTTATTATTCAAGACTCAGCTCAAGTGTCACTTATTCCAGGAAATATCCACAGAGATCTTCCTGTTTCGTTATGCTCAGGGTTCTGTGTCTTTTCTATGTTCACTACATATCTCTCTTTTAGAATTTACCACATTTTTTTATAATTACGTGTAATTATCTGAAAATATTTTAATCACTTGTTAACTTAGTTGTCCTCTACATACTGCTCTATGTATACTTTTATCTTTATATCCTCCATGCTTGAAATTTCTGTGGACCAACATCACTAGTTTGCTGAATGAACCAATATATCAACCAGTCAATGGGTCCTGGATGCATTTCCATTGTGGATAATCCGCACTTAGCCCTTTCTATTCAATTACATGACCTTCCCTGGTTGCCAACTAAAGGCCAGGTACTATGCAAGGCATCGAAAATATAGTGGAGACCAAATATACCACATGGAGCTTACAATATTGCAAGAAATCAAGCAATAAGCCAGTGTTAAAGAAATAAAGCGGAAAGAAATTAAATCATATAGGGCTTATCTGAGCAGTTAATCTATATGCACACAGAGAGAACAATCTTATATCTAAAAAAATAAATAAACAAAAGGCTAATGTAGGCTAACCACAATGCAGCTTTTAAGAATAGAAGGAAATAGAATAGAAAATTAACCATTGGCTAAACTTAACGTGAAGAAGCCCTGGTAGTACAGTAGTTAAGCGGTTACCTGCTAAGCAAAAGGTCAGCGGTTCGAACCCACCAGCCACTTCATCGCAGAAAGATGTGGGAGTCTGCTTCCATAAAAATTACAGCCTTGAAACCCCTACAGGGCTGTAACAGAAATACTTACAAGTAGATGGCTTTAACAAAGAGAAATTTATTTTCTCACAGTCTAGCAAGATAGAAGTCCAAATTCAAGGCATCAGCTCCAGGGGAAGACTTTCTCTCTCTCTTGGCTCTGGAGGAAGGTCCTTCTCATCAATCCTCCCCTGGACAGAGAGCTTCTCCATGCAGGAAACCTGGGTCCAGAGGACAGGCTCTGCTCCCAGTGCTGCTTTCTGGGTGGTCCGAGGTCCCCCAGCTCTCTGCTCACTTCTCTTTCCTTTTATCTCTTGTGATGCAGGCCACAATCCGGGGAAACTCCCTTTACACTGGATCAGGGATGTGAGCTGAATAAGAGTGACACATCCCACCCTAATCCTCTTTAACATAACCCAATCTTGCCTCATTAACCCAGGAAGAGATTAGATTTTACAACACTTAGGAAAATTACATCAATTACAAAATGGAGGACAACCTCACAATACTGGGAATCATGGTCTAACCAAGTTAACACGTATTTTGGGGGAAACAATTCAACCCATAACATTCCACCCTTTGGCCCTCAAAAGTTCATGTCCTTGCCACATGTAAAACATATTCACTCCATCATATCATAGAAAAAGTCTTAAATCAACTCCAAGTCTAAAATCCAAAAAATTGCTCTTCATTTGTGAAATCTAGAATAGAGGTTATTTGCTTCCAAGGTACAATGGCAGAACAGACACAAGCTAGACATTTCCATTACAAACGGGAGAAATTAGAGGGAAAGAAGGCACAACAGGCACCAAGCAAGTTAACAGTACACATTACATTAGCCCTCAAGGCTTGAAAATAATTCTATGTTCTCTAAGACCATTCACACAATAGCCCTGCCCTCCAGACTCTAGTTATTGGTCACATCCTTTAGATTCTGAGTGGAGGTCCCACTAGCCCTGGGCTTCAGCTCTGCCCTCCGGGCCCACCAGAACAGCACCTCTGCTACATCAGTTTTAGATGCATCATTCTCCTAGTCAATCTGAGTGGCAACTCCACACTTAGAAACACCAGAGACCATGGCTCCACCTTTTTGAAACCCTAGACGTCTTGGCCATACCTTTTGAGACTGAGGCAGCTCAGCTTCCTGTGTTCCTTGTCTCTTCAACTTTTGCTTCCTACTTTCTTGGTCTCTTGGCCCCTTGTGCCTCTCCAGCCACATCTGCCCTGCTGGGGCAAGTGTTCCAAAGCTCTGCAGCTCTACCAATAAGTGCCTGGAGGCACCCAACTCCACCAGTAAACTTCAGCCAGAAGGCACTCAACTCTCTTGCTCTGTGGGTCGGCAAATCCAGCTCCACTGATAAGTACTCAGAAGCACCCCACTCCTCCAGGAAACCTCCTACGCACAGGCACTCAGCTCTCTCGTTCCGTGGGTCAGCTCCAGTGCTGTCTCGAACTGATCTCCTGGTTCTGCTGCTGCTAGTCTTCTGCTGCTGCAGGCCCTCTGCTGCTGCTTCTCACTATCTGCACCGTCTCTGGTGTTAACAGTTCTCCGCATTTCCTTCTAAGTCCTCTATCCACACGGTTTCAAAACCGTTTCCACATTTTAGGTATCTGTTAGAGCAGCACCCCATTCTCTCGGTACCAAATTCTGTCTTGGTTATCTAGTGCTCCTGTAACAGAAATACCACAAGAGGATGGCTTTAACAAAGAAAAATTTATTTTCTTATAGTCTAGTAGACTAGAAGTCCAAATTCAGGGCATCAGCTCCAGGGGAAGTCTTTCTCTCTCTGTTGGCTCTGGAGGAAGTTCTATCTCATCAATCTTCCCCTGGATGAGGAACTTCTCTGCACAGGGACCCTGAGTCCAAAGGACATACTCTGCTTCTGGCACTGCTTTCTTGGTGGTATGAGGTCCCCAAGTCTCTGTTTACTTCTCTTTCCTTTTATCTCTTGTAAGATAAAAGGTGATGCAGGCCACACCCCAGGGAAACTCCTCTTACATTGGATCAGGGATGTGACCTGAGTAAGGGTATTATATCCCACCATAATCCTCTTTAACATAACCCAATCTTGCCTCATTAACCACAGGCAGAGATTAGGGTTGACAACACATAGAAAAATTACATCAATCATGAAATGGAGGACAACCACACAATCCTGGGAATCATGGCCTAACCAAGTTGACATGTATTTTTGGGGGACACAATTCAATCCATAACAGGGGCAGTTCTACTCTGTCCTATAGCATTACTATGAGTTGGAATCAACTCAACAGCAATGGGTTTGGTTTTTGGTTAATCTTAACATAGTTGATTGAACCATGTCCCTCTTTCTGAGATCAGTTGCCTTGTAATGAAAACACACCAGACTTACACTGTGCTAGAAATTAAAACAGAGGTTTATGGAAGGATATAAAACAAAACATTTTGTGAAATGGGGAAACACAAGAGCACTCAAGTAGAGTTGCAGCTGTGTTCCAAATTGCAGGTAGGACAGTGAGGATTTTATTAGGTGAAACAAAGAGATGTGCTCACAGTCACACACACGGGAAATTACATAGCAAGGATTTACAAGAAGTTTGTCAAGCTACAAATTTACTTAATATTAATCTCTAACCTAACATAAATCTCTCATCTCCTGGAAAATGTTTCATCAAGACATTCTTCTTGACATCATCAGTAAGTCTGTTTGCTACATCCTGAGATTTGTTTGACAAAGCATTCTGTCAGGAATAGATTAAGTCAATACAGCTGCCTGCCTGCCTCTCCCCTTATCTTAAGATAACAAGCTTATGCTTTGCCTAAGTTTAAAAAGTTGGCAGAAGTGGTAAATGAAGTTTAATTTGGAGGAGTCAGGAAACCAGGAAATCCACCTTAACCTTATCAAGTCTATTTCCTAGGCTCTGGAGACAAGCTTAAGCAAGGTATTTGTCTTAGTCATCTAGTGCTGCTGTAACAGAAATACCACAAGTGGATGGTTTTAATAAACAGATGCTTATTTCCTCTCAGTAAAGTAGGCTAAAAGTCCAAATTCAGGGTGTCTGCTCCAGGGTAAGGCTTTCTCTCTCTCTTGGCTTTCTCTTCAGTGTTTCCCCGGACTAGGAGCTTCTCTGCACTGGGACCCTGGTCGAAAGGACGTGCTCTGCTCCTGGCACTGCTTTGTTGATGGTACGAGGTCCTCAACTCTCTGCTTGCTTCCCTTTCCTTTTATCTCTGGAGGGATAAAAGGTAGTACAGGCCACACCCCAGGGAAACTCCCTTTACATTGGATGTGACCTGAGTAAATGTGGTTTTACAATCCCAACCTAACCCTCTTTAACATAAAATTACAATCACAAAATGGAGGCCAACCACACAATTCTGGGGATCAGGCCCAGCCAAACTGATGCACATATTTTTTGGGGAACATGATTCAAACCATGACAGCATTCTTTTCATACCAAGCTGAGTAAACATTCTTAACAGATACCTTCAACAAATAATTCCTCATCCATGCCAGAAATCCTGACTCCTGCTTGCTTTGTGTTACAAGTAGTTAAATTTTTAAAAGAGACTGAATTGTCTCTTTAGAACAGTAGAAGTAAAGATTTCAGTTTAATTCAGAAGAGAGTTTTGAATTCAGGCCTGGAGTCACCCAATTCTGTTAAGGCAGCACCTCAGTGTTAAAGTTCAAATACACAACTGACATCTGGTTACTAGGTAGTCTCTGGCCTGACCAGCCCCCATACATTTGTTAAAGGATCACATGAGATAATGTATATACACAAACCTTTGAAACTTTTCCTATAACCCGAACCAAACCCACTTCCTTCAAGCCAATTCTGACTCATAGTCACCCTATAGGACAGAGTAGAACTGCTCCATAGAGTTTCCAAGGCTATAAATCATTACAGAAGCAGATTGTCACATCTTTCTCCCAGGAAGTGTCTGGTAGGTTTGAAACACTGACCTTTTGGTGAGCAGCCGAGTACTTAACTACTGCACCACCAGGGCTTCTTTACATTTAATATAGACATGTACTATTATTATTATCATTATAACATCAGCAGAGGGAATGGAAAGCATGGTGAGAAAAATCTGAGAGGAAATCTGTGTTTACTGATTGTGTACTTCAGAGAACTTGATCCTGACTGAAGTCTATTCTCCCACAGCTATTCTGGGTCCTAGTGCCCAACTCTATACTTCCCAATAAAAGACAAGGTTACCTATCTACAGGAAAGTTTTTGAGACCTGACCCTGGGGAATGTCCAATTACTATGTGACATTTTTCTCTAATTTGTCCCTTAGAGGGGAGAGTGAAATGTGCTATTTTTCTTTAATTCCTGCATCATCTACAAAGAAACTCCCAAGAAAAAAATCTCTCCCTTCTAGATATTCCCTGAGCAGGCTTCAGAGACATCTATATCCTCATCAACAGAGTAGGAGAAGGAGCAAGTAGCTTCAGAGATTCTGAGGAGCAGTAATTGCTGTCTCAGGCAGAGGTAAGTGCTCAAGACAGTTGTGAGAGGGCATCATCCAAAGGAGACCTCTCACGCGCCTTTTTCTCCTACGGTACCTGCCAAATGCTATCCTTATGTTCTTAACTCTTGAGAAACCAGCTATTGCTCTGGGCTTTCAGGGTAAAATGTCCTCAACAGATTAGATAAAAACTCAGATATTTAGAATTTGTAAAAATCTCCTCAATAGATTGGGTAAAATCTTGTAATTTTAGAACTTTATTATACGAATAAAGAAATTAGAATAATGAGATATGAAATCTATAAGCTACATTGGAAAAAATATAATTCAGCTAATAGAGGAAGATACTGATAATAACTAATGCCTTTCCAGCACTAAAATTCAGTCTATGCCCAAAGAATTATGGATTTCTGGATTAGCGGAAGGGAGACTCACACAGCAAATTATCGCTTTTGTCCAAAACCAAAATCTAATTCAAGCCTCTTTTCTCTATACAAGGAATATTTGTAGTCTGAGCTGCTTGGATACAGCTAGTTATCTGTCACTCTAAGCAATTTTTGACCTATCTGTTTTTCAGGAGCAAGAATAATGATTTATTCACCTTTATATAGTCCTTGAACCTATGGCAGTGACTATCACGTAGCAGAGGATCAATCAATGTATGGGTGCTAGTTAAACAAATGTGTGCATGATGAATGATGATAGCAGCCTTACTAGTGAGAAGGACCCCAAGTCAGAGCAACAAAGCAGTTACCCTGTTTGGCTTTTATCAACCACTTCACGCTTGATTTTCTTGCCTTTTCTTGTAGCTCCATAGTCCCCTGCCTTGTCCGTCTATGTTCTCCATAATGACAACCCAGTGTGACCATTCTTTGGTACATTAGGCTGAGAAAAGGCAAACACAGAAAGGACAGAAAAGTGGATATTTTGGTCAGGGAACACTTCAGCTCTCTCACACCTTACTTGTGGGCTCTGTCCTTCTGCTGAGCTCTGTTGCCTGTTCCCTCACAAAGTTTGCATCTCTTTTATTTCCTCATGGAGGCCTGAAGCACAAGGAGAGAGGCATCCTCTACAAACTAATTTTTCTTGTCTGCAATATATGTATTTGAATCTGCATTTGACCTGTGCATTGACTTGCTCTACCCTGTGAGACTAGAGTCTCCTGAAGAAACCATATCAGCTAGTTTCTGTGAAAACCCATCTCTCACCTCACATGCAGGACAGTCCTAAGTATAGAGATATTTAGACTAGGAAACAAACAGAATGACTGAAGAAACCTGACCTAAAATTCCTGCTGGTATACAAAATATACTAAAGCAACCAGACCTGGGTTCTAGTTATGGTTTGGAAACCTAGTTAATCAAATTTGGACACACTATTTTTCCTCTCTGGTTCTCAATTTCCTTACCTATAAAATAATAGGAAAAATATGTATATTATAAGTAGAAATAAATGACATAAAATACATCAAGTAAAATATGTAAAATACCTAACATCATACACATCACATTGTAACGCTTAATAACCCTTTCATTTCCCCTTCTGTATAATTCATGTTGAGGAGCTTTTAGTGGACTTGAGGAGATAATGCTAATATGCAAATACTTAACTTTCAAGGAAGGACACATTCCATGTCATAAAAGAGGAACAGATAAAGCACTGATAGAATCCAGATGAGGGAGTGAGCACTTCTGGCACTGGGGATCAGTGAGACTTCTACAAATGTGGAAACACTTATTGGACACTGACAGCTGGGATTCCAGTTGCAAGGAAGATCAAGGGAGTGGAAGGAAGAAGTGGCATAAGCGAAAAATAGAAGTGGAGGAAACTGGTCCTGTTTGGCTGAGCTGTTGAGTATGTAAAAGGATATTTGTCTCTAAATTTTGATTATAACCAAGTCTAAGAAGGCAATAAATATAAGAATTCTGTGCTTTATTTTTTAATGTTTTTGGAAAAAAAAAGTGATATTAAAAGCCATGCTTAACAATGTTCTTCTCAGAATCCTTGTTAGGGATAATAACACCAGTGAAAAAAGATATTAAAATAGTCAAGGTGAGAGGTAGTGTATACCGCTATCACTAATTAGCCTTAAAAATTTTCCTTGTCCTTTCCGCTCTGCAAATAGACTCTTGTCTGGTTTCAGACGATAGGCTACAGCTGATTTTTGTGATGTGTCTTCCTCAAGATAGTCATAGTTATTAGAAAGTGATTTTTTTTTTTTATTCAGAATAATCTCTTTCCCTTGGCTCTTGGTAAGAGGGATGGGGTGTGGAGGGTGGGGTTATATACTTGTCCAGAATTCAGTGGCCAGTAATCAAACGCAAGGTTATTTTGGGGAGACTCTTTGCCTGAACAACTATTAACAGTGACCATTAGTGGAGGAAGAAGGAAAGGTGAAGATATTGAGAGGGCAAAGGAGAAGATACAGAGAGGGCAGGGAATGGTGGAAGGAATATTTCTTGATATCTGGGTGGTTACCATCTGATGAGATACAGACATGCTACTATGCTACTATGAAACAAACAGAAATAAGGCAGAGAGATAAAAATGCGTACTCTAATCTAGCCCTGCTGGTTAGGTACCAAGGCTGGAGGGTGTGGGACAGAGCAACATGAAAAAGTATTGAAAGAAAATCTCCAGATATGGTCTTTATATTTTTACTATTATTAGTGTCTTTTTTTTTTCCTGAAGGGGCAGAGTGGAGAATGGTTGGAAAAAGAGGTACACGTTTTAAGGATAAACACATAGGGACAGTAAGTGGGGAGAAGGACTCAGAAATTAAAGAAGGGAGTGGATCTCCAGAAAGTATTTTTGAGATAAATTAATCTGTATGTTGTTTTGTGGTTTCTTGGCATCAGTTGGAGATGTTTGTAAAAATGTCATTTACAGGTCCAAAAGCAAATCTTTCAGAGGTCTCTGGCATAGAAGCACAGCTTAAAAGATATTTCTGACTGGCATGTTTAGGATCCCAGAGTCACCTTAAGTACCTATAGGAAGAAATGATGCAATTTTAAATGGATAACGAGGATTCCAATTCCAATAGTTTCTTTGTCTCCTTCCTCCCTTCATAGATGACACGACTAATGATCAGTGAGAATCAGACAATGGTGACTGAGTTCTTCTTCTCTATGTTCCCAGATCTGCATGAAGGTGGCCTTTTATTCTTTATTCCCTTGCTTTTCATCTATGGATTTATCATAACTGGGAACCTAATGATATTTATTGTCATCCAGCTAGACATAGCACTTCACACCCCAATGTATTTCTTCATCAGTGTCCTCTCCTTCCTGGAGATCTGGTATACCACAACCACCATCCCGAAGATGCTCTCCAATCTAGTTAGTGAGCAGAAGAACATCTCTCTGGCTGGCTGCCTCCTGCAGATGTACTTCTTCCACTCACTTGGCATCACAGAAGGCTGTGTCCTGACAGCAATGGCCATTGACAGATACATAGCTATCTGCAATCCTCTCCGTTACCCAACCATCATGACTCCCAAATTGTGTATTCAGCTAACAGCTGGCTCCTGCTTCTGTGGCTTCCTCCTTGTGCTCCCTGAAATCACATGGATTGCGACCTTTCCTTTCTGTGGCTCCAACCAGATCCAGCAGATCTTCTGTGACTTCACTCCTGTGCTAAGGTTGGCCTGCACAGATACATCGCTGGTGGTCATTGTGGACGCCATTCATGCAGTGGAGATCCTGGCCTCCTTCCTGGTCATCGCCCTATCTTACATTCGGATCATTGTGGTAATCCTGAGGATGCCGTCAGTGGAGGGCCGTCACAAGGCCTTTTCCACCTGTGCCGCCCACCTTGCTGTGTTCCTGCTGTTTTTCGGCAGTGTGGCTGTCATGTATTTGCGATTCTCAGCCATCTACTCAGTGTTCTGGGACACAGCAAATGCTGTCACTTTTATTGTCCTCGCTCCCTTCCTCAACCCCCTCATCTACAGCCTCAGAAACAAGGACATGAAAGATGCTATTGAGAGGCTTTTCTGCTCTCAGAAGAGGGCTGGTGGGGCTAGGAGATAGCTCTAGATCTGGGAGACTCTGAAAAGCCTCCTGGAAGTTCAATTTTTTGCTGTTCATTGTCTTATCTATGATTGTGCTCTTTTTTTTTTCTATTGCCATAGAGCTCTTTATTCTATTATCATTAACAAGAATGAAAAACAGCTGTTTCCAAGTCATTAGTAGCAACTGGATAGTCTGTTCACATCAATAGCCTCACCATACTTGTGATAGCTCAATGGAGTGTGCATGGATTCTCCTGCTTTATACCGCAGGTTGGCTATCTCCTCACACTCCATCAGCTAGGCTTCGGTTCTTATCTTCTGTGGTCCCATATGCTGGTGGATGCAGAGGATAAGGTAGAAGAGAAAACTATGAAGGATATGATAGTTCCGAAAATCACTACTGTTAACTTCCTCCAATTCCTTTCCAGCGACGAATCCCTCTATTAGTCAATATCCTAAGCTAATAAAAAGTTTCGTAACACTTCTGCTATTTACTCCTTAATCTCCATTCAGCAACCATGGACTGATGATGTAAATAGCATGTGATAGAGTTCTAGGCCCAAAGGGAGTGATGCAAAAAATAACAAAAATAGTTATCTACTGTATTTCTCTAGCACTTTACCATTTAAAATATTTTTACATATGTGATATTTCTGGAAATTGAAAATACCCTAAGTCAGGAACCACTATTATTTAAATGTCAAAACTGAAGCTCAAAGAAATTTAATGACGTGCCTAAGTTCCTATAGCTAATTAGTGACAGATCTGGAACTTAAACTTAGGTACTGTATATCTTTCTCTGTCGCCAATGAATATATCATTTTGTTTACTGTATTTAGTGTTCAAGAAATTCAATTCTACAAACTTCTTTGTACAAAAGTTTATGAAACCTTATCAGTCCTTGAGGAGTCATAGGAGCCACTGGCTATTTCTTCTGTGAACATCTCAGTGCTTAGGTGATGGTGGTATCATGGAAAGACTATCGGACTAGAGGTTTCAAGGGCAAGATTTTGTACCTTCTCTGCTACTAAACTGTGACATTTTGAATGAGCCACTTAATTTTCTTACCTTCAGTTTCCTTGTCTGTAAATGATGGGGTTGGATAAGATCAGTGGTTCCCTATACTGATTGATCATTGGAACTTACGATTCAGAAAATCTGAGGGTGAAAACCAGGAAATCACATTTTTGAAAAATTCCGAAGACAATTCTACGAGCTAACATTTCGGATGGTGTATTTTCTCATTTATTCTCATAACAATCCTGTGAAATAAATATTATTAACACATTTTTTTTTAGATGAGAAACATAAAACACAGAGTTTCACCAACTAGTCCAAGTGCACAGAGCTAATTATTAGGAATCTAAGGCAGAAACTTAATTCTGTCTGAACCCATAACCAAGCTCTTAAAATTGCAGTCATCTTATGCCCACTGCACAGAGCTTCTATCCTAGGCTAATCACTGAATCTAAGAAAAGTTCCAAAGGAAATACATTATTCAGTACGTAAAATGTGATGACTATTATTCAGAAAGTGGTGAAAGGGTTTACTCCTCCAGTTTTCAAGGTTTATTTGAAAACAAAAAAAAAGTTGAGTAGCTATTCTGTCAGGTACTGTGTTAGGTGCTAAGGATTCACTAATGACATAGTGGTTGTTTCAGCTTTTGGAGGCCTCAGAGTTGGAGTCTAATAAAGTATTGTTGCTGCTATTAATAAAGAGGTCATAATCCATAAAATTCACCATTTTGTTTGTCATGAGATGTAATGGTCCCAATAGATGCATTGTTCCCAGTCTTTACATTATTTTGTTTCCTCTAAACCTTCCTTAGTTTGATATTTGTGTTTTAATCTTCCTGGATTGTGCATGAAGTTTTGCTCTCTCCTCTCTCTCAACCCTGCATATTGTTTCTTTCACAAGGATATCCTTAATCTTTGAGACTGATGCTCAGGAATGATAATTTTTACCATGGTTGTCTCCAAACTACTACAATCTTCAAGAAAAATTCCTCGCACTGATATTCCCATCATTGATGTGAGGACCAATATCTGCCCTTATCTTGATGGACTTATTTTCTACATTTTTGTTTTTCTTGCTGTTAATGTTATTTTGTTTGTCCCACATCTCCCACTAGAGTGAGGGCATATAGGCAGCAGGAAAAAGGTCTCCTCATCTTTCTGAATGTCAGAACCCTTGATATAGGATTCTTTAGACTATCTGTAGGCTATCGAAGTTCAGCTCTTGGACCAATTGATTAGCAGGCTGGGTTGGCTGAGAGTACAGGTGGATGAATGCCTGTAAGAGCAAAGGGAACATAGAGATAAAAGGGTCATTCTTAATGATGATGACAATGACAAGAACTGCCCGTATCAGCCTAAGGTAGCAGAAGGAGAAGGAGAGATGGTCTGTCATTCAGGTGGGGAGGCATGATTTAAAGGAGTCACACTAAAATAATAATTCCATCCTGATTCTTAATTGCTTTATTTCTGGGTCTTAACCTTGACCTATTCCTATCCTCAGCCCTACTTCAATGGGCTCAAACACAGCAACGATTGTGAGGATGGCGCAGGACCAGGCAGTGTTTCATTCTGTTGTATATAGGGTTGCTATGAGTTGGAACCAACTCAAGGGCACCTGACAACAACAACAACAGTTCAGTATAAAAACAGCTCCTAGGAGTAATGATGCCCTTGCTTTATTCTTAAGGCTATCAACATGAGCAAACAGCTGTATTCCCCATTTGCTCTGAGTTTGAAATTACCACAGAGACATCTAGTTCCTTCTACACCTGACTTAAGAAACCCTCTTGAGCATATCTGAGAAAAGATAATCCAGCCTCTTCTTGGACACTTACCCAAGGCAGCCTCCTCCAATGTTAGATAGAGCCAACCACCCCGTAAAGTTTTTTCCTTATTAGAGTACATTTCATGTGGTCATGAAGACAGAAGGATTTGAACTTAGATTATCTAAATATAAATCCTTGGAGGACTGACATAGGCACTCTGGGCCTCAGTTTTCCCATCTGTAATATGAGATCTTCCAGAATTGAGAAGATGAAATGTGATAATGTACATAAAATGTTCAGCACAGTGCCTATGATGCTTAACAAATATTAGTTATTATTAATTAATGCCTTTTTTATTTTTATGATAGTTCTGAGCTGAAAACTAATTCCAGGGCCACCATGGTATACCTTTTAATCTTTAGTTTTTGCTTTCTGGAAACCCTGTGGCAAACCCTGAGTTACCCAAGTTCACAAAGTGTGTTTCACAGACCCAAGAACCAATATTGTCATATTAATGTTTTGTCACAAACAGAAGAACACCTTCTCATTGCACATGTGGAAAACAGGGTACCATTTAGTAAGCAGTTTTGTTTTTTCCCAAGTGGAGAATTTATTGCCTTTCATAAAACACAGTTGTCTTTTAAGTTTGGAGCAGGGAGAACATCAGTCCTATAACAAAATCTTTTAGCAAAAGAATCAGGCACTCCCAGAGCATGGAATTAAACACTGTTCCCCTAAAACTGGGATGGGAGATCCTCTCTCCCTCATATTAAATTTCTTTTCATTCCAACAGGGATTAAAGCCCCAGGGAACAAAGCACCAACTCTGCATGAGGCACAAATGTTGGCTATGCGAGAGCCAGGTTTGGGTCAATTTAGCCAATGAAGTCCCTAAATTAATGGTATTTGTGTTTTAAAAATAAATAAATGTTTTATTGTTTACTTTGACATACTAGACTGCCTCCTATGTATCTTATATCTTTAGACTAAATGATGTCCATGCTTATTAAAGCAAAATCATTGAGGAAGAAAAGTTTGTTTTTTATGCACATCTCCTCTTTCAATTATCTCAACTCATCCATTTCATCCACCTAAAATGACTATGTTCAGAGAATGTAATTTATATGTTATATATATTTAGAAATAGAATTTCCTTTACAAATTATACAAATTTTATAAATGACTTCATGTGTAATAGAAAAGTATGTATTTCCTCTATGTTCGTTGTGTGAATATATATATATATATATACACACCACTCCTCACTTAAAGGCTATCTCGTTATCCAACATTTAGCATTTACAACAATAGTAAAAAATCTACTATCCGACTATATTGCACATTAACCACCTACCTCTGGCAGTAACAAATGCTGTGGTGCAAGGTGAGGATAATGCTGGATGTGATAGATTTGGTTATATGTCATCTTGGCTGGGCCGTGATTCTCAGTGGCTTGACAGGCTACTTAATGATGCAATTTGGCAGTTATGTAATGATGTAAAGTAGCTCTGGTGGCCCAGAGATTAAAGCTCTTGGCTGCTAACCTAAAGGTTAGTGGATTGACCACATGGGAGAAAGATGTGGCAGTCTGCTTCCATAAAGATTTACAGCTTTGGAAATCCTATGGGGCCATTCTACTCTATCCTACAGAGTTGTTATGAGTTGGAATCAACTCGACAGCAGTAGGCTTGGTAATGATGTAATTTGGGAGTTATGTAATGATGTAGTCATCCTCCATTTTGTGGTCTGATGTGGTCATCTCTCATTTTCATATAATGCTATTTTCACATAATGACCTGGTCTTTGGAAACTAACCATGTTGATAAGTGAGGAGTGGGTGTATATGCATATGTATATAACCCACTCCTCATTTATTGATACGGTTATATATATATAATTAGGCTTGTTAAATTTGATTTTTCTATATCTTTACTAGTTTATTATTTGTTTGACATATTTATTTCCATTTTTCTTACAGACTTGTTAAAATGTGTTAATTTTCACTAATAATTTTATCAGTTTTTCTCTTATGTGCTTTGAAGCTATGTTTTTAGATGTAATGCAAATTAGGTGAGAATGTTATGTTTATTTGGTGAAATTTTGCTTTTAATACTTTAGAGTTTCTCTCTATATTACTGTTAATGCTCCTCTTTCCTAAATTCTGTTTTGTCTATTAATATTGCTACACCAATCTTTTTCTCTTTTACAGACTTTGTTTCTATGTGTCCGTCTGTTTAGGTATATATCTTACATGCAGCAATTAACTGGATTAAAGATCTAATATGATAATTTATGTATTTTAAAATGTGTGCTTAATCTGTGTATTTTATAATTATAAATATGTTTGGAAGTATTTCTTTCATATTCTTATAAGTAACATAATTACTTATAGTAAAATGCAAATGAAATATATATATTTTTAATACAAATACTACAGCTTCTAACAATAAGACTACTAAATGAAGTTTATGACTTTACTTTGTCCTTGGAATATATACCACTGTATATGTTCAGTCAAAACATTGTTTTCTAAATCCTGTGAAATAATTGTATTCCTTCTGTGGTAATATTAAAACACAAAACAAAAAACCTGTTTCTGTTGAGTCAATTCCAATTCATAGTGACCCTACAGAAGAGAGTAGAACTGCCCCCTAGGGTTTCCAAGGAGTGACTGGTGGATTTGAACTACTGACCTTTTGGTTAGTAGATGAGTTCTTAACCGCCTTGCCACTAGTGATCCATGGTAATATTACTAGCTTGATAAACAGATAAGTTAATTTATCTCTGTTTTTTATTTTGAATCTAATGTACTTTTTTGAATTTTTAAAATATTTATGTGACTCCAAAATGAAAACTATGTTCAAATAATGTGTACAGAAGCCTTGTTTTTGCTGTCTCCAACACCCTATCTTGTCTCTTCTTATACTGACCATGTGTGGTGTGATGGATCACTTTTACATGGCCTTTCTTGTCATGGTCTTGTAACTCTCACCAAATGACTGGGGAGGATTATGCAAATGAGGTGCTTGTGGCCCACCAAGGGAATTGGATATTTTCCTAATAATGCAAATAAGGTGCATGGTACACTATGGGGGTAGGGCCATGCAAATTAGGTGTTTGGAACCTTAACAAGGGGATTGGTCAGTTTTGCCATCCCACGAGGCTTAAAATGGGCCATCCCACAGGTGGAAAGCAGGGACTTCACTCCCACCAAGAAGAAAAGACAGGAGCAGAGTGCATCCTTTGGACACGGAACACCTACTTTGAGAACTTCTTAGACCTGAGAGAGAGAGAGAGAGATCTGTAACACCAAAGACAGTGAGAGACGGTGAGAAGCAATGACACAGAAATGGTGGAAGCAGAGGCAGCATAACCAGGACAGGAGACTGGCAAGAGATCAAACAGCAGGCCGTCTCGCCAGTGGAGTGAGGCGATTACAGTGGGTGTGTTGACCCATGGAACAAGAAAACTGACAGCCTTTGGGCAGGAGGCTTCCTGATGGAGAGGAGTGCCTCCAGGCACTTGTTGGTGGAGCTAAAGAGCTTTGTTAACACCTGCCCAAGCAGGGAAGACGCCAGGCCATGGGGCTAAGCGGCCAAGGGCCAGAGAGAGGCCTGCTTGTGAGCATGGCTGAGAAGTGGCTGTCCTGATTGGAGAATTGTATCCTGAGTTGTTTCTGATCCTGAATTGTAACCTGTTACTTTCCAAATAAACCCCACAATTGTGAGTATGATCTGTGAGTTCTGTGTGACTATTGCAATGAATTATTGAACCTAGCAGAGAAGTAGAGAGTGGCATGGGAGGGACAGCTAGTGTAGGATTTTATAAAAAAGTTGAAGGGTGGAGGTATGTCTGACCTCCTTCTCACAGGAATCAGGCTTGGGCTGTTTATCTTGATTTTCCTTACCCCTTGTGTAGTTAGAGGTCAGACACCCCCTTCCATGCCGTTTTATACCATGTTTATTTTGCAAGGTTTATCTTTCTGGTGTTTATTTTTGCAAACATTTGCAAATATTTGCAAACTAAATATAAATATTTCTACGTCATAGAGCAAAATCATACAGCCTGATTAAAAAATGAAAGTAAAGAGTTTCAGTGAGGAAATAGAAGCAGCTGCAGCTGGGGAAACACTTCACAGAGTTGTAAAATGCTCCGAGGAGTAGTAAAAGGCATTTAGGAAATTTATACTGTTAAAGCAGGAACTGACAGCATAATATTCTGATTGGTTTACAGTGATTGAGGTCAGTCAAAGGCGGGACAAAGCAAAAATTTTTAACATCATTGGTTACATTAATACATCTAGAATACATTGATTGGCTAAAAGACATAATTGTAAGATATGTGGTCACGGAGGGGGTCTTATGAATAGTCACGAAACAATGACATGATTGGAAGATCCCATCACTGGTTATAAAACAATGGCATGATGGATTCTTTCAGGAACAGGTTGTTACCCAGAGCATCTCCCCAGAAGATCTGAAACAAAGAGTTTTTATAAGGACTCCATGATTCACAGTATCTACATTCTTAGGCTGATCACAAAGTAAAACATTTACTTAATGATAGGGTTGGTTCTTAAGGAACAGGGTTTGGAACAGGGTTTGAAGCTATGTGAAAGGTTATACTGAGCCTTTAGCATTAGTTCAGCCATTTTACTTTTAGGTCAGATGCCTCTTTTGATTTTATATTCTATATCATACACATATTTACAAAGGAAATAAATATATTTTTTTTCCTTACTTGTTACACAAAAGGTGGTATACTAAAACCATTATTCTGTATTTTGCTTTTTTACTTATCAATGTATCTTGGAGACCACTTTTTAATCAGTCCACAGAGAGCTTCCTCATTAGGCTTACCTTTTGTTAAAGATACATATTTAAATGATAATTTTTCATTAGCAAAATCTACAGTTTCTCAGGATTTCTATTCTTTCCAAAACATAATGATAACCTAAGATTTTACAACTTGAAGTTCATGCCACCACATATTGTTATTATTAATACAATTTCAAGTTCAATATTTTACACAAACAGAGCATTTAAAACACGTTTGATTAAATTAATTGTTTTTACAAATTCTGTGCTCACAATGTTTTTATTTTCTCTACATTTATTTCTTTTCTTGCTGAAATAAATTTTTAATAACTCTTTTAGTGTGAGCAAGTGGGTGATAGGTAAAATATCTTAGCCTTTCTGTGTCTGAAAGTGTCTTTATTTTATTTTCACTTTGAAATGATAGCTAGATATATATTTCTTTATGCATTTTGAAGATATTAGCTCCCTTTGGAAGATATCGGAGCCTTGGTGGTGCAGTAGTTAAGAACTCAGCTGCTAATCAAAATGTTAGCAGTTCAAATCCACCAGCCGCTCCTTGGAAACCCTATGGGGGCAGTCCTACTCTGACCTATGGGACTCCATGGCAACCGATTTGGTTTCTTTGGTTTTTTGATGATCTTAGCAGAAGTCAACTGTCAGTGGAATCGTTATTCCTTTATAAGTAAGTATTCTTTCATTTCTCTCTTTCTAAAATAAAACAAACAAAACAAAACCTGTTGCTGTTAAGTCGACTCTGACTCACAGTAACCCGATAGGACAGAGTGGAACTGCTCCACAGGGTTTCCAAGGAGTGGCTGGTGTATTCTATCTGCTGATTTTTGGTTAGCAGCTGTAGCTCTCTGTAGCTCTTAACCACTGCGCCACCAGGGCTCTCTCTTTTCTCTCTAGCAGGTTTTAAAGATTTCCTCTTTGTCCTTGATGTTCTGAAATTTTCCTACAATGTGTCCAGATATGGATTTATTTTTATTTATTCCACTTTGTGGTTGCAGGACATTTTCAATATGAAGACACATGTCTTATACATGTCTGGATTATTATCAACTTTTTTTCAATATTACTTCTCTAATAGGGCAATTATTTTATAAATAATTTTAGATACATATTGAAGCTTAACTTTTCAACTATCCTCCATGTCTCTTATATGACATTTTATATTTTTAAATTGGTTTATCTTTCTGTTTTGTTTTTTACTAGATTTGTTTGAATAGTCTTCTAATATCCATATCTTTTCTGTATCTAGCATAAATTTTATCTTGGCTTTTTAAAGTTTGTATCATCTTTTTTTTTAATGCTCTTTCTCCTTTTCATCTATTTCTGATTCACAGAATTTTTGTTTCCAATGAGTGCTTTTCCATCATTTATGTCTTACAGCATTCTGAAGTCCATCAAACTGTTTAATTTCACCTGAAATAAATTTATAATTTTATTAAAAATCATTATTATCATTAAATATTGTCATATGCTTTAGAATTTAATTTAAAGGGAGATTGTTTTGTTTGTTTGCTTTCATTCTATCCTATCCCTACCCCACCCCCTTCCTATCTAGAACTTTTGCTTTGTTTTGTTTTTTGTTTTTGTTTTTGTCTCTTCCAGGCCAGAACTAAATCTAAAGATGGAGTTTAAAGGCTGCTTTCCTGTGGAGACAATAAGGTAAATCTAGTCAACAAGCCAGTGGGCAGCTTGGCTGTTCTGGTGAGACTGTGTTCACTCATCTCCTTGACCCACTGTTTCCTCTAAAGCTCCAAATATGGACTGAAACAATTTTTAAAAGTAAAATTCATAAACAAGTTGGCCTAACATCAGGCCCACTTTTCACATCTGGTTCTTCAGTCCCTCAGGGGCCACCCTCTTGGTTGCCACTGTGTTTCCAGACTCATAACCTAGTTATTAGCCTTTTGTCTATTACTTCCATCTCTTTCTCCTTTTATTTTGCATCCCTGGGCATTTTAAAGATTAGAGAGACCTAGCCTGGGAGGCTGAAGACTTTGTTTTCTTATCTAGAGTCCCTGACTCTGACTTGCTCCATAGTTTCAGCAAGTTGTTTCATCTATCTAGGTCTAAATTTTCACTTTTGTAAATTAGATATAATTATTTCTGTTCTTGGGAGTCCCTGGGTAGCTCAAATAGTTAAAAGTTCAACGATTAGGTGAAAGGTTGGCAGTTTGAACTTATTCAGAGGTGCTTCAGAAGACAGGCCTGGCAATCTGCTTCTGAAATGTCACAGCATTGAAAACCCTATGGAGTAGTTCTACTCTGCACATTTGGGGTTGCCATGAGTCAGAATAGACTCAGCTTGATTGCAGCTAACAACAACAACAATTGCTATTCTTGCTTTCATAAAAATGGCTAACTCTGATTTATCATTCATTTTAAATGTAACTTCTTCAAGAATAGAGTATATACTTTTTTATTTATTAGCAATTACCAAAACTGGAAAAACCTTATGGATGATTGTGAGGATGGCACAGGACTGGGTAATGTTTCATTTTGTTATACCTAAGGTTGCTGTAAGTTGGAGCCGACTCAAGGACATCTAACAACAGCAATAACTAATTATAAATTAATTTCCATTTTAATGTCTGTATCCTCAACTCTCTTAGGAACACCTTAACGGCAGGGCCTGAACAGTATCTGTTTTGTTCATCATATTATTCATAGGGCTTATGCATCTGGAATATAGTGAGATCTGAGTAAACATGTATTGAATTTCATGAGTAGATGGATGGATGGATAGATGGATGGATGGATATCTTTAAGATGTTAGGAATAAAAGTATTTTGAGATCTTACTAGGAATTTCTAAAGAATTGAAAGACTCCTTGTAGTAACCATTTGATTCTCTACTGACAAGGGCTAGTCAGGTGTGTAAATAACCCTTAATACTAGGTGTGGAGCCTTGGTGGTGCAGTGGCTAAGAGCTCAGGTTGTTAACCAAAATGTCAGCAGTTCGAATCCACTAGTCTCTCATTGGAGACCTTGAAGGGCAGTTCTACTCTGTTCAATAAGGTCATGATGAGTCAGAATCAACTCAACTGCAACGAGTAATACTAGGTGTGATGGTTAATTTTATGTGTCCACTTAGCTAGTCTATTGTGCTATCATGGATTGAATTGTGTCCACCCCAAAAAATATGTGTATCACTTTGGCTACACCATGATTCCCAGTATTGTGTGATTGTCCACCATTTTGTCATCTGATGTGATTTTCGTCTGTGTTTTAAATCTTACCTCTATGATGTTAATGAGATAGAATAAGTGGCAGCTGTGTTAGTGATGCAGGACTCAATCAACAAGATTGGGTTGTGTCTTGAGACAATCTCTTTTGAGATATAAAAGAGAGAAGGGAGCAGAGAGACCGAGGGACCTCATACCACCAAGAAAGCAGTGCAGGGAGCAAAGAGTGTCCTTTGGACCCTGTGTTCCTGCACAGAGAACCTCCTAGTCCAGGGGAAGATTGATGACAAGGACCTTCCTCCAGAGCTGACAGAGGGAGCCTTCCTCTGGAGCTAATGTCTTCAATTTGGACTTCTAGCCTACTAGACTATGAGAGAATAAACTTCTGTTTATTAAAATCATCCACTTGTGGTATTTCTGTTACAGCAGCACTAAATAACTAAGATGTGCCAAGTTGTTTGGTTGAACACTGGACTAGATGCTGCTGTGAAGTATTTACATGTGATTAGCATTTAAATCAGTTGGTCCTAAGTAAAACAGATTACCCTCCATAACATGGGTGGGCCTCATCCAGTCAATTGAAGACCTTGAGAACAAAACCAGAGGTTTCTCCAGGGTGCATTTGGCCTTCACGCTATAAATAGACATTCTGTCACAATTCCCCTCTCTCCTCCACTGCCTGACCTAACAATCTGGAATGTGAGACTGCTGGAATTTCTAGCTTGTTGCCTGACCTATGGATTTTGATTCACGAGCCCCTACAATGGCATGAGTCAATCCCTCATAATAAATCTCTCTCTCTTTCTCTCTCTCTATGTGTATATATATATATATATATATATATATATATACACACTGTCAGCTATATACCAGACCCCCTCCCCCACGTCTGTCAGATTGTTGTACTGTGAGGGTTTGCATGTTGTTATGATGCTGGAAGCTATGCCACCGGTATTCAAATTGATACAGTGTCTGCAACAATAGGCTAAGCATAACAATGATTGTGAGGATGGTCCAGGACCTGGCAGTGTTTCATTTTGTTGTACGTAGAGTTACTATGAGTAGGAACCAACTCGACCGCACCTAACAACAACAACATATACCAGACACTCTGTACTGTGGTTTACGTACCTTGTCAGTAATTCTCAAAACAACCTACAAGAAAATATTTTTTAGTAAATAACGAAATTAAAATACAGAGAGGTTGAGTTACTTTCTTAAAGCCAGGTAATTAATAAGTGACTGGAAGTATTGAGATTTAAACTCAGATATATCTGGTATTAAAAAAAAATGCTTTTCTCACTGTCCTGATCAAAGAACTGTATCCTGAGTCATTTCTGATCCTGAATCGTAACCTGTTACTTCCCTAATAAGCCCCATAATTGTGATTAAAAATTTAAAAAAATGTTTTTCTCCACTACTCCAGTATTTTCCAGTGTAATTCATAAATGATTTGAATATATAAAATAACTACCAGGAGTACATGAAAAATCATTTAATTTTTGTTCTAAAAATTATGCATTTATTTAAGAGGTATTATTACTTAGGACATGATTAAATGCACTTATGTTAAACCAAGTAAATTTGAAAAAATACATATTATTATAAATGAAAGGCATATTTGACAAAAATCCCAAGTGTGGTACACAAACATCTGAGATGTAGAAAATCACTTCATACATCAAGTTGCTAGAGAGAAAGTGTACCTTTTCTGTCCTTGTTCTACAAGTTGCATGTAATTCCATCACAGAGTATAATGGCCAGAGTAACTCTGAAAGCTAGGAAGCACTTGCCCCAGCCCCAGTATCCCATGTAGAAAAACATTAAGTGCTTGATTCCTCATCTCCAGTCGCTGCTAATCTTGTGGACCACCACATCCCCAGCCCCACACTCAACCTGCCCCACACCCCTTCACCCCAGAATTCTTGCTCTCTTGAGCTGCCTCCTCACAGCTTCCTTGATCTCCTTGTTGCGCAAGCTGTAGATGAATGGGTTGAGGAAAGGTGTGAGTACCGAATAGACCACTGCCAGGGCCCAGTCATAGTCCAGCGAGTAGCTCTTCTTCAGTCGTACATACATGAAGAAGATGCTCCTATAGAAGATAAGGACCACAGTGAGGTGGGAGGCACACGTGGAGAAGGCTTTCTGCTTGCCTGCAGTAGAGGGAATCCTGAGCACAGTGAGGATGATCTGCACATAGGAGGTGAGGATCAGCAGGAAGGTGGCCAGGATCTTGCAAGAGTTGATAATAAAGTCCACCAGGACATTGATAGAGGTGTCAGTATAGGCCAAGCTCAGCACAGGAGGTAAATCACAAAAGATGTGCTGAATGTGATTTGGGCGACAGAAAGGGAGATGAGAAACCAAGGAAATTTCAGCCACTGGCCCAGCCAAGCCTCCCAGCCAACAGCCAACAGCAATCTTGGTACAGAGTTCTGGGGTCATGAGGGTGGGGTAGTGGAGGGGCCGGCAGATGGCTAAGTACCTGTCATAAGCCATGACCGTAAGGAAGTAGCACTCAGTAGCCCCGAGGGAGTGAAAGAAATAGATCTGCAGGAGGCAGCCAGAGAAAGAAATGGCCTTCTTCTCACTGAGCAAGTTGGCCAGTATCTTGGGGATTGTGGCAGCTGTGTAGCCAAACTCCAAGAAGGAGAGAGTTCTGACAAAGTGGTACATGGGTGTGTGGAGCTGGGAGTCCAGATGGACCACTAGGAATATCAGCATATTTCCCAGTATAGTGGTGAGGTAAATTAGAAGTAGCAAGATAAATAAGTAAGTCTGAACACCCTGGAGATGAGGGAAGCCTAAGATGATGAACTCTGTTACCGGGCTCCAGTTACCAGTGTCCATTGTTCACCATTCATGTCCCTAGAATGTAATGTATGGACAGATGTGGAAAAGAGTTGAGTCACAGAAATCCCAACAAGAAAGTGATCCTCAAACTACTTTTGTCCTTCCCCCAACCTTTATAGTAAATGCTTTGAGAGGCCAGCATTTCAATTTTCTCCCTCAACATCCTCCTTCAGAGTAACCAAAAAACCCATTGTCATCTAATCAGTTCTGACTCATAACAATCCTATAGACAGAGTAGAACTGCCCCATAGGGTTTCCAAGGATGTAATCTTTATGGAAGCAGATTGTCACATCTTTCTCCCACAACAGCTGGTGGGTTCAAACCAAGATCTTTCGGTTAGCAGCAGAGTGCTTAACCACTGTACCACAAGACCTCCTTTTCCTTCAGAGTACCCACCCTTATAATTAGATTTAAAATACCTTTCCTGATTAACCTAGACCATTTTTGGCCCCCGATATTCATTCTGTAATGCAGTTGTTCTCCTTAGCAGAATCCATATAGATTTTAGAATTTTAAGTATTCCTTGTCCAAGATATATATAATCATGTATACGTATTTCTTGTATAAGATGTAAAGTATACAAGCCCTGGTAGCACTATGTTTAAGCACTTGGCTGCTAACCAAAATGTCAGTGGTTCAAACTCTCCAGTGGTTCTGTGGGAGAAAAGACCTGGTGTTCTGTTCCCAGAAGATTATAGCCTAGGAAACCCTATGGGACAGTTCTACTCTGTCCTGTAGGGTCACTATGAGTTGGAATTGACTCAACGGCACATAACAATAACAACATACATGTTTCTTGTCCAAGGTGTAAATTATCGTTTATACTTATAAAATATTGCTAATGTACTGGAACAAGGGTACATAATTAGAATTATATTTTTTAATTTCAATTTATTTTTTCACAATTCTGGCTATCAAGGATTAAGTTCTGCATCCTTATCTTCCTTCCATTTCCTTTATGGGATTCTAGTTCTAATATCATCTTCTAGGGTCATGTAGATCAGATTTTGAACTTGTTCGGAGACTGGTGAGAATCCCAGTCAAGATTTCAGATAAATAGAAGAGCCATAAAGGGCAGGAGGCAAATCTGTAGATTATGCATTTCTACTCTAAATAGTGGCCACTTAATCTTTTCTATCACTTTTCATCTCTACCAATCTCAAACACACTTTTCTGATTTATTGCTTCCCAGATGGTAAATGGCGTTTATATTACAATGTAACAAAAATTTATTGAGTGCTTTCTGTATTCCAGGCATGATACTTAGAATATTTAGAATAGGGGCTAAATAAGTAAATAAGATGTTAAGAAATCGTATTTTAATTTTAAAAAGGCCACTAATTACCATGCATCTCTTTGCTTTAACATTCTGGTAGCATAGAAACATTACTTACGTAACAAACAAACAACAAAAACCCCTTCCCCTCCAATTCTATCTCTTGATCTACTTACCCTACAATCATGGATCAATTTCCACCACCCTCGCCACCCAAAACTCCTCAAAAGAGTTGCCTATATTCATCAGCTCCAGTTCTTTCCTTTCAATTCATTCTTAAGCCCATCCTAATTAGACTTTCACCACAACCACACCATCAAAACTTCCCTTCTCATAGATACCAATTACCTAAGATTTGTTAAATCCAAAGGTCATTTCTCATTCCTCAGTCTACTTGAATTATCCAACCCTCTTGAGATAATTTCTTCACTTGCTTCCCAGAGTACTATACTTTTTTTTTTTTTTTTTAACTACCTAACTGGTCACCTCTCAGCCTTTAGTTTTCTATCTAAATCGACTCTTTGTTAATATCATACAGTGTCATTTCTTTGAACACCATCTATGTGAGGAAGACTACTCAGTCAACACTTCTTTCCTTCATTCCAGAATCGTATTCAACTTCTTACTCACATCTCCACTTGAGTGTTTAATAGGCATCTCAAACTAAAGTTGTCTGGGCTCTACTCAGTCTTCTCCATCTCAAGTGATGGCAATTGCAAACTTTGAGCCACTGATCCAAAACACTTCCAGTCAGCATTGTATCTATCTTTCTCTCATATATCCACCATCTGACTATTTGTCATCAGCTTAATTTGATCCACCATCATCTCTCACCTAGATTACTGCAATAGGCTCCTAACACATATCCTTACTTCTAATCCTTGTCCTCCTACAACCTAATCTCACCATAGCAACCAGAGTGATCCTTGTAAATTGTAAATCAGGCTTTGCCACTGCTCAGATCTGTTCAGTTCCTTGAACATAATAGGTGTGTGTTTGTCTTAGAGCCTTTGCTGTAGCTGTTCCCTCTTCCTAGAATACTCTTCCACCAAATACCCCTTGGATAATTCCTACACTTATTTTTAGTCTTTGCTCCAATCTCACCATCTCAACATGCCCCACCTGGACCACCCTATACAATACTGCAAACCGCCCCCTCCCCTATATCCATATCCAGTACAGTTTTCACATTTCCCTACTTTACTTTTAATTTTTTCCATAGTATTTATCATTTTCTAATGTACTTTATTATTCCTATTATTTATTATTTCTCTTCTGTGAGAATGTCAGCTCTTTGAGGGCAAGAAATTTTATGTTTTGTTCACTGGTTTATCTCAAGTGCCCAGAGCAGTGTATGGAGCATGATAACATCTCAATAAATATTTGTTAAGTGAATAAGCAAATTTAGTAAGATAAATGCTAATTTACATATACGGTACTTGTTAGAAGAGCAGTAAAGGAGTCACAGGCTGGATACGAAGATCATGAAGGTCTCACAGAAGAGGTAATTTTTATCTAGGAATGAAGGAAGAGTCAGAATTTGCCAGATGGAGCGCTATTCTAGGCACAAAGCAGTACTTGTATAAAGCAAAGAAGTATAAAAGACACCAAGCCTCTTCTATCTTCCAGCCCCCTTATCATGTTTTGCCTCTCCAGGATCCACTAATCTGATCCAAACTAACTTCATTTACTCTGCTTCTCCCTGGCATACACTTTCTACTAATCCCAGGCAACTTGCCCACTCCTCGTATCAAAGCCTTTTCTCATTTGGAGACTTAAGAGAGAATAATTCTCTACTAAGATGCCAAAGGACTACTTCTGGACAGATCTCTTATACTGGTGACCTTGCTTCATCAGAAGCATTTTCATGGGCTTCCATCTTCACTTAATTTTCTTTATTTCAATTCCACGTCCATTCATTGGCTAATTCTGCCTCCTTCGAATCCCCGCCTCCTATGAAGGATTATCCCTAAATTTCTATCCAACTTGGGTCCTTTTTTTTTTTTTAACATTTCTCCTCCTCTAAATATAAATCCTAGTTCCTGGATCTGCCCTTCTCCATCTCTGGCTTCACAATCCCAATTATATATGAGCTGTCTAGAGCCCTCAACTAAACTTCCAGATCTACTTGGGGAACTGGCTTCAAGGTTGAATATTGGAAGCCAATACCTTGGTCCTTTCCTTTCTTGAGAGCCAATCTCTTGTTTTCTTCCTTTCTCAACCTGACTTTCACCCATTATTCTACATGACTTCAAAGACTTATTTACAAACCATATATTGCTTCAATGCTTACTAATGACCTGTTGGTATTTACTTCCCGGAAACTGCCTGGGAAGTAAAGGTCATCATGACCAAGTCAAACATTATTTCCCAATGAAAATTAGCCACCCCACGTTCTCTAAATCCCCCAGTTTCCAGTTCTCAGTGATTTTGATCACTCTCATCTGTTTCTTGCACTCCATTAAACATGGCAAAAGGAGCCCTGGTGGTGCAGTGGTTAAGCACTCTGTGGTTAATCTAAAGGTCTGTGGTTCGAACCCACCAGCTACTCCATAGGAGAAAGATGTTGTAGTCTGTTTCTGTAAAAATTACAGCCTTGGAAATCCCATGAGGCAGTTCTACTCTGTCCTATAGGGTCACTATGAGTTGGTATCAACTCAATGGCCACAGGTTTGGTTTTAAATATGGCAAAAAGTTCTGATGATTTTTCCCTCACATTGTTTTTTAATTCATTTTCTTTTACTATTTCTAATTACAATTCTAATTGTAATCAAGTTTCTTCTACCATTTCTAATTGCAAGTCTAATTGTAATCCAGTTTCCAACACACAGAAATATCAAATCAATGTTGGCAGGAACTTTAGGAACCATTCCCTGCAGTGGCCCCTATAATTTTATGTTTCATTGAATCATTAAGAATATTAGTAAATGCATCAAATTCCCATCAGTTCATAAAAATAAATGGCCTTTAATACTACAAATAAAAGGAAGTCTAAAATAGTAGAACAAAAATAAACAGTCTGCACCAAGCTGTCTATTGTCCTGTGTTTCTCATTTTGATTCAGACTAGTAAAAACTCAAATCTTCTCTACCATAAAGGGATCCATGCCCACAGGTGGGCATCCAGCCTCTGCCTGGACTAACAGAGCCAGAAACTAACTCCCTGCCCACAGTCCTCTCTACTGCAGAAACACTTCACATTGCTTAAACTCTTTCTTCCATTGACCTGAAATCTGACTTTCATCCATTATTCCTAGCTTTGCTCTGTGAAACTGCCTTGTTGCAAAGACCTCCATCTAGTGTCTCCTGTCTCTGGTCCAGATTCACGCTTTTAAACATTAATTCCATCATCATCGAAACTCTCCTGTTCACCGAATGAGCCCCTATACTTGGTATTTATTCCTTTGGTTGCTGTGTGTCCTCAATAGAAATACACTTTATTGTAAGTCAGTCTATAGACATCTAAACCATTTTCTGGTGCAAGTCCCTCACTTTCTTTCCTGACCAGCCAAGGTGAATACTAATCTTCCTGGCCTCCAAATTCCCGGTAGAACTCCTTTACTCTTACTTCAATTGTATGTTGTCATTTATTGCAATTATTTTTTCATACTTACATGTCTTACCATCTCAAAGCAACCCTGTGAGCTTTTTGAAATTAAGAAAGAAATCTCATACTATACACCACATCCCAGAGTGTTGAGCACAATGCTTGATACATCACAGTTGTGATGCCTAATGAAAAGAAGATGATTATGATGATTTTACACAGCTCCTTAGCTCACCAGTAAATTATTTTCTCCCATGGTCTCCTGAAATTGGAGTAAGGGCCTTTGTAAAACCTACTGCCAGCAGTACTAACATTTGTCTTATACCAGTTTTGTGCAATCATATTTATTTCCTCACTACAAGAAGCCTTTTAGAACAAATCCCTTGCATTCTATTCTCAAGTTCCCGCAATGGCATTATCTATAGCCCCTAATTATTTAACCATAGGGTCAAAGAGCTGGGAGTTGGGAACTTAGGGATCCTCTCTTCTAGTGCCTTCATTTACAGAGAAGAAGTGGATCCAGGATGAGGAAATGACTTTCTCAAGGTCACACAGCTAGTTAAAAGCACAGCTGATTTTCTAATTCTGAGCTCAGACTCTTCACTCTAGCATTTTAAATGCAGAGTATCTGTTTTAAGGAAAATAGTGTCTGTGTTCCAAATGATGTGTTCTGTGGACCCTTATTATTCTCTATCTGTTCCTGTTTTGGAATGTTCTAGTTCTTCTCCCAGTGTTCCGACTAGAGAAGACCATGAGGGTAAAAATGTCCAACTGACAAAATCCTTACCGAGAGCTGAATGGCAGAGCAGGTTCTGCTAGGACTCAATCCTGGGAGTCCAGCCACAGCTCCAGGGACTGGATTTTTCAGAGAACTCCCAGCTCACTTTCCACCTCTCATTCACAGTGTTACCTCCAGGTACTCTTGGGCCTGGAGGAGTTGAAGTTTAGTGTTTTGGTGAAACCTGTGCGAGTAAGTTAAAACATGAGAAATCCCTCTCCCATGACCTATATTCTTGACAGAGTCCTTATATAAAGGCAGAAGCCCCTGAGCTTTCCATGCTGTCCTCCTGGGGCTGCGAAAGTGCCCTCTCAGGAAGGGAACTGCCATATGGAAAGTTATAACCTATTGCTTGCCACAATAATAAAAACTAACAGTCCAAGTTGAGAGAGAATTCTTTCTTCTCAGGGCAATGCTTTTCTTGAATAAAAAATAATTAATTGGCCTGGGAGCTCTAGGTTCAAATCCCAGTTTGTGTGCCATGTGACTTGGGAGAAAGCATATACCTTTGAATTATGATAGGACATTTCTAAAATGTTACTTCCTTCTTGGATCCTGGGAGGTTGTTGAGGACACAAATACTATCATGGCAGATCCTGGTCCTTTCTGTCACTTATATCTATAACAGTTTTATCCTCTCTTAGACACAGGATCTTCCTCCTTAGTATTATCTTGCTCTGAAAAGAATCCTTTCTCAGGATCTTTGACATCAACTCCAGATGTTTTTCCAGCCATTTATGGGACATTGGCCATCTCATTGAATGTTTGATATTCTGTATTTAATATGAAGAAAATACTGCTTACTCATAGGAAAATTTTAGTAAAGTGAAAGTGATAATGAATGGGAAAAATGTTTTTATTTATAAACTATAATATATTCTCTGAGAAGATTTAAATATCAATTGAAAAGAGGTTTTCAGATTGGTTGAAAAAATGAGAACAAACTTTATGCTACCTATAAAGTCTGCTTCAAATATAAAGACATAAAGAGGTTAACAGTAAAGACAGAAAAAATATGTATCTTGCAAACACTAATTAAAAAAATCTATAGTTAACTAAATTAATATCAGACTAGGCAAACTTGAGGACAAGGAATATTAACAGAGATTTAAAAGATGGCATTACATAAAGATGAAGGGGTCAATTCACCAAGGAGACATAATAATCCAGAATATGTACGTTCCTAACAACAGAGCCTGGAAATACATGAAATAAAAACTAACAGAATTAAAGGAAAAATAGACAAACCTTCCATTATATTTGGAGACTTTAAGATTCCTTTCTCAGCAGTCAGTAGAAGTAGAGGGAATTTCAATAGGAATATAGAAGAGGTGAACACTATCAACTCACTTGACCTAATGTACATTTATATATCACTCCACAAATCACATCAGTATACACATTTTTTCAAGTACGCATGAAACATTCACCAAAATAGTCTATATCCTATAAAAAGAACTGAAATTCCACAAAGTTTGTCATTGTATTATAAAAAATTAAACCTAGAGTTAATAAGAACATGATGTCTAGAATATTCATAAATATTTGTAAATAAAATAACATGCTTCTCACTAACTCACAGGTCAAAAAGGAAATCACATGGGAAAATGGAAACAAAATGAAAACGCAACGTATCAAAACCTGTGAGATAGAGCTAAAGCAGTATTTAGAGGAAATTTATAGCATTAAAAGCTCATATTAAAAAAGAAAAAAAGGTCACAAGTCCATGATCTAAGACTCCATCTTAATAAACTAAAATTTTAAAAAAGAGTAAATTAAACCCAAGCAAACAAAAGAAGGAAATAATAATGGGAAGAACAGAAATAAATGAAATTGAGAACAGAAAACAAGGGAGAAAATCAATGTAACCAAGGCTAGTTCTTTGGGAAAAAAATTAGTAAAATGGACAGTCCTCTAACTAGACTGATGAGGAAAAGAAAGAGAAAAGAAACAAATTACAAATAAGAGGAATGAGAGAGGGAAAATAATTTCCAATGCTACAGACAGGATAATACTATAGGATAAGTCAATACAATGAAAATCTTGACATAAGTTCAACAGCTTAGTTGAAATGAGAAAATTCCTTGAATAACACAAGCTCCCAAATCTCATGCAAACAAAAATATATAAATGGAATAGCCTTATATCTATAAAGTTAAAAACTTTCTAACAACCAAGTACTCCATGCCCAGATAACTCCACTGGGAAATTCTACCAAACATTTGAGGAAGAATAAATAACAATTCTATATGAACTTTTACAGAGTATGGAATAGGAGGAAACATTTCCTAACTCATGGGATGAAGTCAACATTAACTAGATACTAAAACCAGACCAAGATATTACAAGGAAATAAAAATTACAACTCAATATCCCTCATGAGTAGAGATGCATGAATCCTTATGATATTAGCAAATGGAATTCAACAATAATAAAAAGGGTAATAAACCATAACAAATTAGAAATGTAAGTTTGGTTCAGATTTTGAAAACAACCAAAGAAATTCACCATATCAAAAGACTAAAGGAAAAAAAATGTGTATCACTCTTTTGAAAGTTCCAGGAAAATTCCTTTGACAAAATTCAACATTCATTCGTGATTAAAAAACAACAACAACCTTTATCACCTTCCCAAATTAGAAATAGAATGGAACTTCCTCATCCTGATAAAGGGCATCTACAAAATACTTGTGGCTGCAACATGGGCTCAAACATAGTAACAATTGTGAGGATGGCTCAGGATGGGGCAACATTTAGTTCTGTTATACATAATAAGGTTGTTATGAGTTGAAGCTGACTTGAGGGCACCTAACCCCCCCCAAAAAAGGAAAAAACAAAACAAAAACACTACACTAACAACATATTAATGGTGAGAGACTGAATCTTTTCTTGTACAAGAAAAAGTAGATTTATTGTAAACAAACAAAAAAATCTTTATCGATGACATGATTACATAGAAAATCATGATCTTTTTAAAAAAGCTAGTAGAACTAATAAGTGAGTTAAGCAAGGCTGTAGATTATAATATCAACATATACAAATTAATCCTATTTCTGCATACTTTCAGGAAGCCCTAGTGGCACGTGGTTAAGTGCTTCACTGCAAATTAACCACTTCTCAGGAGAAAGATGTGGCAGTCTGCCTCCATAAAGATTTACAGCCTTGGAAACCTTATAGGGCAGTACTACTCTGTCCTAAAGGGCTGCTATAAGCTAGAATCAACTCAATGGCAAAGGATTCTGTATACTTTCACAAAACAGAAATTAAAATTTTATCAAAGTTGTATTTACAATAGCACAAAAAGTTTATGTCTTACAAAATATGTAAATGATCTGTAAGCTGAAAACTTCAAAACAATTATAAAACCAAGGTGATAAATAAATGGAAATACATATCATGTTTGTGGTTCAAAAGACTCAAAATTATAAAGATATCAATTCTCTCAATTGATATAATGAGTCAAAAAAATTACCATCAAAATCATTTCATAATTTTTTGTTTTTTTTTTTAGAAATTGTCATGTTGATTCTAAAACTTAATGGAAAACAGAACAACTAGAATAGCCAAAACAATTCTGATACAGAAGAACAAACTTAGAAGACTTGCACTACTTATCTTAAATATTTAGTATGAACATATGGTAATCAAGACAACATAATTTTGGAAAAAAGATAGACATACAGTTCAATGAAATAGATAAGAGTCCAGAAATAGACCCATACATAGAGTATCAACTGGTTTTTAACACAGGTGCAAAGGCAATTCAATGGAGAGAATAGTCTTAAAATACATGTTGCTGAACAATTGGATATCCATAAGTGAAAATGAAACTTGATGTTTTCCTGTGTTGATAATATTGTACCAAAGTCAATTTCCTGGTTTCGACAATGCATTATCATTATGTAAGGTATTATCATTGGGGAAATCCAGATGAAGTCTACTCAAAAACTCTCTGTACTATTTTAGCAACTTCCATGGTTCTTAAATTTTTAAAAAAATAAAAGGCCATAAAAAATGAGCCTTGATATATACCTCAAACCCCATGTGATGGTTAATTTTATATGTCAACTTGTCTAAGCTATGGTTCCCAATTGTTTGGTCAAACAATCTACTTGTTGTTATGGAGTAGTTACATGTGATTTAATCAGTTAGCCTTAAGAAAAGCAGTTAACTTTCATAATGGAATCTAATGTAGTGTAATCAATCATGAGTCTAAGAGAGTTTGCCTAGGGTTTTTTCTGCCTCCAGACTATAAATAGATATTTTTGCAGAAATTCTCACTCTCTCCATCACCTGTGGAGCTTGGAATACAAACCTGTACGAGTCTCCAGCCTGCCGCCTGACCTACAGATTTTGGGCTTTCCAGTCCCTCCCCCTCAATCATGAAAGCCAATTCCTTTCCTTGAAGTAAATCAATCTCTCTCTCTCTATATATATATGTATATAAACTCCCCCAAAATAAAAACAAACAAACCCCTTGCCATTGAGTCAGTTCTGACTCATAGCGACCCCGTAGGGATTCCAGGGTTGTAAATTTCTGTGGAAGCTGACTGCCATATCTTCCTCCCATCGAGCCACTGGTGGTTTTGAACTACCAACCTTTTGGTTTGCAGTCTATCACTCTAACCACTGCACCGCAAGGGCTCCATATACATATATTTGGTATATATATATATACACCAAAAAAAACCCAAACCCATTGCCGTTTAGTCGATTCTGACTCTTAGCAACCCTGTAGGACAGAGTGGAACTGCCTCATAGTGTTTCCAAGGAGCAAATGGTGGATTCGAACTGCTGACTTTTGGTTAGCAGCCGAGCTCTTAACCACTACGCCACCAGGGCTCCATATATATATATATATATTTCCTGTTTTTCTACAGAATCTTGACTAAGACATTTTGTTACTGAGAGTGGAATTGCTGCTCTTACAAGTACCTAAAATGTGGAAAGGGATTTGGAATTGGGAAATGGGTAAATAGACACTGAAGGAATTTTGATGCACTTGATAGTAGGAGCTCGATTGCCTTAAAGTGATTGTTGGTAGAATTATGGACATTAATGGTGATTGTGATAAGGGTATAGAAATAATTGAGAGCTGTGAGGAAACCTTCTATCATCATCAACACAATCTTGTTTGAAATGGACGTGTTAAATGTGCTTCTGGTGAGGCTTTAAAAGTAAATGATGAACATATTATGGAACACTGGAGAAAAGAAATCCTTTTTATAAAATGGCAAGCAACTTGTCTGAATTATGTTTAAATGTCTGGCAGAAAGTCAGACTTGTAAGTGATGAACTTGGGTATTTAACTGAAGAGATTTCTAAGCAAGATCTTAAAGGGACATCATGGTTTCTCCTTGCTGCTTACAGTAAAATTCAGAAAGAGATAGATTTAGAAATCAATTCAGCAGGAAAAAAAAAAAAAAAAAAGAAATAACATACTACATTCTCTCCTCACTATTGACATGGTTAAGTTCCAAAGACCAGGTCCTTATGTGAAATTGGCTTTATGCAAAAATGGAGGGTGACCACATCAGATTACAAAACGGAGAATGATTACATCATTACATAGCTGCCAAATTATGTCATTACATAACTGCTAAACCACGGAGAATCATGGCCAAGTTGACACATAACTTCAACCATCACAGCCAGTGTTACTCTCGTCTTACACCTCGGCATTCGTTACTGCCAGACGTACGTTGTTAATGCGCAAAATGGTTAGATAGTAGATATTTTACTACTGTCATAAGTGCAAAATGTCAGATAATGAGATAGTTGATAGGTGAGGAGAAGGCGTAGTCTTGAAGTCATACTAGCCCTTGTTATGTGGAGCCGAAGTGAAAAATTGACATATTAACGCTAAATTTCTGCTTACTCACTGAGAGCAGGCAGAGATGCGACTGAGATTCTGTCTGCTGCCACTGACCTTGGACCCTAGCTACAAGGGACCTATGCCGAGTTTGACCACTGGTTAAGCTTTATTCCTGAGACCTTTCATTAAAGGTAAAAGCCTGAAGTCTAAAGATTTAGACTCTAATCATTGAAGTAACATTGTAATTGTAATTGTTAATTCAGATTCTCCTGTACTAAATGAATGTTGTGAGGTCCTACTTTATGCTTTGCCATGACTACCTTGCAGTAAACTAAACAAGTTTATGCTTGACAAATCTGAGAATCTCTCACCAATATTCTAAGATAAAATCCTACACAACACTAAGACATTCTATAAAACCATTAACTAAACATTAATCATAGATTTAATTATAAAAACTAAAACTGTAAAATATCTAGAGACAAACATTGCAGAAAACCTTTATGACCTGGGCTAGACAAAGTTTTCTTAGATACAACACCAAAAGCATGATCCATAAATAAATAAAAATAGTAATCTGGACTTCATTGAAATTAAGAACTTTTGCTCTTCTATATGGAGCCATAGTGGCTCAGTGGTTAAGAGCTCAGGCTGCTAACCAGGTCGGCAGTTTAAATCCACCAGCCACTTTTGGAAATCCTATGGGGCAGTTCTACTCTGTCCTCTAGGGTTGCTATGAGTCGGAATCAACTTGATGGCAATGGATTTGGGGTTTTTGGCTCTTCTACGTACACTGTTAAAAGAGTGAAAAGAAAAGGCTGAGACTGAGAAAAAATATTTGAAAATCATATATCTGATAAAGTAGCAGTATCCAAATATATAAAATATTTTAAAAGCTCAGTAAGTAAGAATAAATAAACCCCCAAATCATGAGCCAACAAATTAAACAGATACTTCACACACACACATGCACACACACATGCACACACACACACAAATGATGAATAAGAACATGAAAAGATGTGCAATTTTATCAGTCACTAGGAAATTTTAAATTTAAAGCATAATGAAATACCACTAATATCTATTAAATTATCTAAAAACAAAAACAAAAACTGACCATATCATTGCTTTAAAGGATACATAAAAACTAAATCCCTCATACATTGGTGGTCAGAGTACAAAATGATATATTTTCTTTGGAAAATAATTTGGCAGTTTCTTATAAAGTTAAACATATACTCATCATATGATCCAGAAATCCCATTCTTACGTATTTACACAAATGACATGAAAAATGTGTGTTCACACAAAACTTGAATGCAAACGTTTATAGCAGTTTTATTCGTAATCACCCAAAACTGAAAACAACTCACGATCACTCAACTGGTAAATGGATAAAGAAATCGAGGTAATCCGTACAATGGGATATTACTCAGCAGTAAAATGAAACAAACCACTGACGCATGCAACAACATGGATGAACTCTGGCCTCATTCTGCTAAGGGAAGGAAGTCAGATTCAATGATTCCATTGATTGTATTCTTCAGGGAGTATTTATACGAACAAGGAAAATACACGGACAAAAAACAGATCTATGGTTGCCAGGGACTAGGACTTGGGTAGGGGTTGACTACAAAGGATCACGGCTTGGGGAATTTTGAGGGTGATGGAATTGTTCAATATCTTGATTGTAATGGTAGTTATAAAACACTATGTATTTTTCACAATTCATATTTATACTAAAAAGGGTAAATTTTACTGTATATATATTTATACCTTTATCATAAAAAAAGGAAAAAAAGAAAAAAGTACACTATTTGATGTTCCCTAGACATACTTTCTTGCCTCCATGCCTTTGCTTATATTATTTATTTTACTTAAAATTGTTTACTTTATGATCTTTGTTACAAACATTCTACCTTAAGAAACAGCTCAATTACCAACTCTTTCTTGAAAAAGTCCTGATTTCTCAAACTAGTATTGATTTCTGCTGTTCTTTTTTCCAATACTTTGATGTGCTATGCAGATGGAAGTGTAAATTGTTATAATGATTTTCCAAACTGTTTGACAGAATCTACTAAAGATGAATATATACATATCCAATGAACCAACAAGTCTACTCCTAGATATGTAACCAACCGAAAAGAGAACATATGTTCACTGAAAAGTGTGTGTAAGCAGGTTTATAGTAGTATTACTTTATTAGCCAACAACTGGAAATCATTCAAATGCTCATCAATATAGAATACGTAAATAAATTACAGTGAAATCATATAATGAGATACTACACAGCAATGAGAATGAGAGAGGTACAGGTATGTGAGACAGTAGGGATGAACCTAAAGTCAAGTGAAAGAAATCAAACAGAATGCATATCGTATGATTCAATTTATGTAAAATACCAAAACAGGTAAAATCAAAATACAGTGTTAGATGTTAGGCTACTGGTCATACTTGTAGAATGAAGGGGAGGAGTGTGTTGAATCAAAAGAGCATGGGGAAAGTTTGGTGGATTTTTCCAGGGTTCTTTTCCTTGGTTTGAGTGCTGATTACGTGAAAGTGTATAATCTGTCAGAATTTGTTGAGTTGTGTGTTTATGTTTTGTACAGTTCTCTGTATATTATATAGATACAGATATAGATGATACCGATATATACAGATAGATATTATAGCTATCTATCTGTATATATGTTATATATATTATAGATACATATATTATATATTATAGATATATATCTGTATATTATATATATTATAGATATAGATATATATCTGTATATATATATTAAATATCTTTTAATCTGTGGTAGTCTCCATACAGCTTTTGTGTTTTGCATTCCCTTGCCTAGTTGTAGTTCCTCACAATAAAGGTGTTGTGATGCCAAGAACAGTAGCTAGCACACAGTACTTACTTTTCTTGTAGTGTGGTAGTTTTAAAAAAAAATCAGATAATAAGAATAAAGGAAACTGGGAATCAGGTCAAAATAAAGATGAGTTTTTCATTCTAGAATTTTTGATTTGTTTTGTTTTCTGTTTTCCATGGGAATTTAGGTTCTGCTACATTAAAACGTTTCTTGGAAGAAGTACAACCAGAATGCTCCTTAGAAGCAAGGTTGGAGAGACTACGTCTTACATACTTTGGACATGTTGTCAGGAGGGATCAGTCCCTGGAGAAGGACATCATGCTTGGTAAAGTAGAAGGTAAGTGAAAAAGAGGAAGACCCCCAACGAGATGGATTGACACACCATCTGCAACAATGGGCTCAAGCATAAAAACGATTGTGAGCATGGCGCAGATCTGGGCAGTGTTTCATTCTGTGGTACATAGGGTCACTATGAGTCAGAACTGACTTGACGGAGCCTAACAACAACGCATTAAAATGGTATGGAAGAGATTCAAGAGAAGGGAGAAAATGCTCTCTGTCTCAGCATTACAAAATAAGAAGAGATAGTGTGAAAACTTCCTGCTCTCCACATCACCACATACCTCTAGGGACCATATGGAGAAAAAATAGTATATAGAAAGAAATAAATTACAAAAATAGGAAGAAAGTGAAATAAAAATATAGTAAAGACGTGAACCATCTCATCCATAAATGGGTATCATGACTTCTGTCCTCCTTGTTCTATGAAATTATAAAAGTTATATATATCTATAACCTGTTGTCGATTCTGACTTACAGAGACCCCGTGGGACAGAATAGAACTACCCATAGGATTTCCAAGGCTGTAATGTTTAAGAGAGCAGACCACCACATCTTTCTCCCAGGGAATGTCTGGTGGATTTGAACCGCTGACCTTTTGGTTAGCAGCTGAACGCTTAACCACTGCACCATGGTGAAAAATATTGAATATACCGTGGACCGCTAGATGAAAAAACAAGTCTGTCTTAGATGAAGTACAGCCAGAGTGCTCCTTGGAAGCGAAGATAGCAAGACTTTGTCTCATGTACTTTGTACATGTTATCAGGAGGGATCGGTCCCTGGAGAAGGACATTATGCTTGGTAAGGTAGAGGGGCAGTAAAAAAGAGGAAGACCCCCAATGAGATGGATTGACACAGTGGCTGCAACAATGGGCTCAAACATAGCAACAATTATGAGGATGGCACAGGACCAGGCAGTGTTTTATTCTGTTGTACATAGGGTCACTATGAGTTGGAATTGACTTGACGGCACCTAACAACAACAACAAAGTTGTAGGAGACAGAAGAAATACATAAAGATACAAAGTGTTTAAATAGGTGAGAGGAAATGGGATCCAGGCCAAAGGTCCATAGGACATTTATGAGGCCAACATGGGGGAAGGATCATAATAGAAAGTCAGTGATAAGTGGGACTAGCTTTCTCACCCTCTCGGAGTATTATCCTCTTAATGGCCTTAATGAATTCCTTGTTACGAAGACTATAGATAATTGGGTTGGCCAGTGGTGTTAGTACAGAGTAGACTACAGCAAGTGTCTGATCAAGGGTCAGTGAATAGCTCTTCTTTAGCCACACATACATGAAGATGATACTCCCAAAGAAGATGAGGACCACAATGAGATGTGAGGCACATGTAGAGAAGGCCTTCTTTCTTCCTGCTGCTGTTTGTATCTTCAACACAGCCTCAATGATTCTCCCATAAGAAACCATGATAAATAGGAAGGTGATAAGGATGATGAAGACATTGATGAAAAAGTCCACCAGGACATTAATGGATGTATCCTTGCAGGCCAGGAACAGCAGAGGTAGAAAGTCACAGAAAATGTGCTGGATTTTATTGTAGCCACAGAAGGGGAGCTGGGAGATCAGAATGACCTCAGAAATGGGGCACAGGAAGCCACAGGTCCAACAACCAATAGCCACCTTGGCACAAACTGTTGGAGTCATAATTGCAGGGTAGTGAAGGGGCTGGCAAATGGCCAGGTATCTGTCATAGTCCATGGCTGTAAGAAGATAGCACTCAGAGGCACCTAAGGACTGGAAGAAGTAGGTCTGAAGGAGACATCCAGCAAAAGATATGGTCTTATTCTGACTGAGAAGATTGGCTAACATCTTAGGTATGGTGGTGGCCGTATACCACAGCTCCAAGAAGGAGAGAACACCATTATGCCAAGTGTTAAAGTTACAAAAATAAGCAAGAGACTGCAGTTTGCCAGTACAGCGGCTCCATGGGGGACTTGGGTCGAAAAGGAAAGGAGCGAAAACTAGATTCAGGTTACTACCAAATCCAACTCAAAACTCCTTTTCTCTGAATGCAGTTTAATTACTACTATTACTTCTATTACTACTACTACCCTAAAAAAAAAAAAAAAAAACAGTAATAGCTCTTTTCAGTACGTACTACATATCAAGCATTTTCCCAAGTGTTTTGCATTTAATACTTTACTTAATTTTCACACATCTAATTGGATAAGTACCATTGATTTAACAATTTTACAGATGAGAAAAGTCAAGAGTGGAGAGAATGGAGATGCTATGTCATTTTTCTAGTTCACACAGGTATTAGGTCACAGAAACACGATTTCAACTTTTGCAATCCATGCTGTTTACCTACGTACTATGTCGTCTCCCCCAAACTTTCTATCCTCCCTCCTAGGCCATATTTTTCCTTCATTCAAGTGTCAATGGGTGAATTTTGTATATGAAATTAATGCAGTGGCAAGATTTTTTCTTATTGTTCAGTTCACATCTAAAAACGTATATATCAGGCATAAAAAAACAAATTTCCGGCCAGTCAATTCTGACTCATGGTGATCCCATGTATTGCAGAGTAGAAATGTGCTCCATAAGATTTTCAAGACTGTCATCTTTCAGAAGTAGATCACCAGGCCTTTGTTCCGAGGCTCCTCTGGGTGGGTTCGAACCATCAACCTTTTGGTTAGTAGCCATGAGCTTAACTATTTGCACCCGTGTCACCTGTGCAAATCATTAAGCACATAGTTTCTAACTAAAAGGGATACCTGTGTCAGGCATAGAGAATAAAAAGTCAACGAGGAACACTCCCTGTCACCAGAAAGCTTATAATCTCATAGAGTAGGCTGACCCATCAATTAGTCATCTCAGTGTAGTCTGTGAAATATAGGACACTGCAGAGTGTCAAGAAACAGGCTAATGTCTCAGCCCAGGATGACAGCCCAGAAAGATGCCCTTGATTTGAATTTTCTAGGAAGAGTAGGAGTTAGCTGGGTAAAAAAGGAAACATTTCAGAAAAAAAGCACATGCACAGACCTTGAGTAGTAAACAACCTGATTTAGGGAAATGCATGTTCCTCTGAATGGTAAAGCAACTGGGGAAGCTCACCAAATGATTTGGGACTTTATTCTAAAAGGCGTAGGGCACCACTGAAGACTGTTAGATAGATGAGTGGCAGGGTCTGATGTGCATTTTTAAAACATGGTTGAAATGTAACTATTCCAACCTCAAGCCCAGAGATGCAGGTGTGAACTTGTTCTGTGGGTGTTACTGATGGAAAGATGAGTGGGATGGTTAACACGTCTTGTGAGAGAATGCAGATTCAATAATAAACATGATAAAGTAGAAATATGCATAAATCCTGCATTTTCAAAAAATCAATTATATAAATACTTGCTTGATGAAATTTCATACCAAAAAAAAAGGATTGAACATTCTAATTTTTCTCAAGCACAGTGAGAAGCAGATGCAAAAACAAACAAAGCAAACATAAAATAAAACAACAACAACAAAACTACAAACAATATGACTTCTAATGCATCACAAAGATGATGTCATAACATTCCCTAAAGGTCATGCTGCATTTGGAGAGGGCTGCTCAATTCCAGCCGCTGTACTGGCAAACTGCAGTCTCTTGCTTATTTTTGTAACTTTAACACTTGGCATAATGGTTGTCACATTAAAAGAATTCAGTAAGAAATTAATTGTTTAAGCAATTAATTTAATAATTTGTAGGCCAATTCTTTCCCTTTGCCTCATATTAATCACCCAGTTCTAAACATCGCTGTAAAAATGGTGCGGTGGAGGCATCTGACCTCCTCTAACTTCAGGATGAGAAGGAGAATCAAGATAAAAAAGGCTGATTCCTGTGAGGCAGAGATCAGACATACCTCCTCTCACTAGCCCTTTTTACCAATTCTGACAGCATCTGTCTCTCCCACGGCACACTCTACTTCTCTGCTGAGTTTGGTAGTTCATTGCAATGGTCACACAGAACTCACAGGCAACACTCACGATTATGGGGTTTATTAGGGAATTAGCAGATTACAGCACTGGTTCAGGAACACTCAGAATACAGTTCTTTGATCAGGACAGCCTCTTCTCAGCAGAGCCCGAAACCCCACCTCTCTCTGGCCCTTCAGCCTCTGCCATGCATGGGCAAATGTGACAAAGCTCTTTTAGCTCTGCCAGTAAGCACCCTGAGGCACCCCACTCTGCCAGTAAACCTTGGCCCAAGGGCCCTCAGCTCTAGCTCTCTTGGTAGGCAAACCTGTCTCCACCAAGGGGCCAGAGGCAACCTACTGTTGCCTGAAGGCACTCAGCTTTCTCATTCTGTGGGCCAGGAAGTCCACTGCGCTGTCTCCTGCTGGTGTCTTCCTGGTATCTTGCTAGTCTCCTTCAGTTTCCTGCCTCTGCTACTGCTTCTAGCCGTCTTCAGTGTTACAGCTCTCTCTCTTACTTGATTTCTTGGTTCCTGGAGCTTCTCAACACAGGGATCCTGGGTCCAAAGGACATGTTCTACTCGTGGCTCTTCTTTCTTGGTGGTGGTGAGATCTTCCCTTCCTGCCTCTGGGATGACTCATTTTAAGTCTAGCGGGATTGCAAAATTGACCAATGCCTTCATTTGAGTTTCATGTACCTTATTTGTATAGTCTCTATAAATCATTGTGTGTGAGTCACAAAGACTATGACTAGAAGGGCCATATTAAATAATTCATTGCACTGAAATTGCCCGTAAACCCAAGTGCCCTGAAAGAGAAATAAACTTCTGGATTTGTTATTTTAAAATACTAAATTCATTCAAAGCAATTAGTGTTTAAGGGCTCTTCTTGAACCCATTCTATTCTAAAGGAGGTGTGCATTCACCTCTCCAGTTACAGGAGACAAATCTATGCAAACAGAGACCTTTGCTTCTTTATGTTTCTGACACCTTTGTCCTTCCTGACCATTTCCTTCCTTCCTCTTTTCTTCATATGACAGTTTCTTCCCATCTTTCAAAATCAGGTCAACTGTTAACCCTTTACTGAAGCCTTTCTTGACTCCTCTAGGAAAGTTACTATTCCTTCTTCTGCGTCCTCATAACACAGTTTCCAGTTAGCACAGTATATCACCTTTCAATGAGTCTATCCTTTCCATAAAATGGTGAGATCTTTAAGAGTAAATGCAGTACTTTATTAATTATTGTATATCCCCCTGCCAAGGCTTAACACAATGAAATAGCACAGATGCTCTATTAATGTTCTTAAATATGATTGACTTTTTCCTAGCCTAAAGTTTACATTTTTTTCAATTGTACCTGAACACATCCTTCTTCTCCTCTAGGCTTCTCAAGCTCAATAAATCCAAAATAAACTTAACATCTCAAATTTAGTCTTCCTCCACTTCCCTTCATCCTGTTGAAAAACCCATTACTCCCACTCACCCAGAGAAATGCAATCCAAGAAACATTTGTTTGCTCATCTTTTGTGTGCAAAGAGCTGTTATTGACAATGTTTCCTCCTTCTATACATCAGCGTTTCTGAAGTCAGCTGTATGTTTAGGCTGAGTAAAGTCTTGCTAACATGGAACAATTTCAGGATTACTGGGAAGATCTCTGGACCCTACCTTTTTGCATCATCAAGGGTCTTTAATCCTCCAATTAGAGAACAACTGCATGGTCCTTTGATGGTGCAGAGGTTAAGTGCTTGGCTACTAACTGAAAGGTCCATGGTTTGAAACCACTAGCTGTTCTGTGGGAGAAAGATGTGGCAGTCTGCTTCCTTAAAGATTATAGCCTTGGAAACCCAATAGGGCAGTTCTACTCTGTCCTATAATGTCGCTATGAATCAGAATCAACTTGACGGCAGTGGGTTTGGTTTTAATTTTTGGCTCTAGGTGAAATATTTTTAAAAGCAACTTCCCCTAAAACAGTAAAATACTTTATTAGGTCTTCTTAGTCACAGCTCCTATGGCATGACAGATTTTGTCAGAAACCTCTGCTTTCTGCCATAAATGGCAGCACAAAGCTGGTCTGTGGCACCACACAGGGCAATTCTTGTCTCTTAAGAGGAAACAGGTGTTTCCTCAAAGGAGATGCTAGTCAATCTCTTGCTGGTAAAATAAATCTAAGTATCAAACGGGAGAGGTGGTGTAAAAGATGGTTTTTAAAGTCTCTTCCAGCTCTGATAGTCTACGATTCTCAAAACTGGACATTCTAAGTCCTAGTTATTGAAATCATATTTCCACTAAACCAACTCTCTGATTTCAAAACTATATCTATTTTCAAATTCCTTACTATTGGTCTCACTCTCACTCCCTATGCATCACAGCTAGCATAGCCCCCAGATCACCTACCAACCACTGAACATCTTTCAATGTCTGCTTTGCTCTTGCCTGGCTCAGTGCATCTGTGGGAGACTGAGACTGGATCTAAGATAACTTCATCCTCTTCAGTAAGTCCTATCCCCAGGTGGCAGACTCCCCTGAGCTAATCTTGACTGTTTCAGGCCACAGGAGGCACAGGCAAGGGAGAGACCTGGCCTCAGATGTGGGTAAGAGTCAGGCTCAGAATAGGCTCCTGGGAGGGCACTTGGAGAGAGGACAAATCTGTCTTTTCCCAGGTGGGCTCAGAGAAGCCTTTCCCGAAACACTTGCTATCTCATCACTTAGGTGTCTAAAGAAATTGTGTATCACCCCTCATTGTTTTAGCCAGTTGCTTTTCTTGATCATGTGCTTCATCCAATCCAACATCACTCTTCCTATGGCAAGATTCAGATAGGAAGTGCCTGTTCAGGGAAAAAAAGTTAAAGGTTTTGGAACCTAAAAAAATGTAATTGGAATTCTAGCTTCAATAAAACACCCATTTATGGAGCATTTACTAGGTAACATATACCCTTTTAAGTACATTGCATTTATTAACTAATATGATCCTCACATTCACACTATGAATCTCATATTATTCTTATTTTACATTTGAGAAAACTGAGGCACAGAGAGTTTAATTATAAACCAAAGCACTTTGACCTCAGAGCACGTGCTCATCACTTCTAAGCTCCACTGACTCCAGAGTGTTGACAGTGGTTGTTGTTGTATGCCGTGGAGTCTATATGACAGACCAGAATGGCTCCATAGGGTTTCCTAGGCTGTAATCCTTACGGCAAGTTTCAGAGTCTCTTCTGATGTCCATTTTGGTATTTTCTTTCTTTCCTGTCTTTTTAATAACCTTTTGCTGTCTTCGTGTTTGATGTCCTTGATGTCATCCTACAACTTGTCTAACCTTTAGTCATTAGTATACAATGCATCAAATCTATTCTTGAGATGGTCTCTAAATTCAGGTGGGATATTCTCAAGGTCTTATTTTGGCTCTCGTGGACTTATTTTAATTTGCTTCAGATTCAGCTTGAACTTCCATATGAACAATTGATGGTATGTTGCACAGTCAGCTCCTGGCCTTGCTCTAACTGATAATATTGAGCTTCTCCATCATCTCTTTCCATAGATGTAGTCAATTTGATTCCTGTGTATTCCATCTGGTGAGGTCCATGTGTATCGTCACCATTTACCTTGTTAAAAAAAAGGTATTTGCAATGAATGAGTTGTTGGTCTCACAATATATTTTAACATTTAATCTTCAGCATCTTTTCTATCACCAAGGCCATCTTTTCCAACTACTGATCTTTCTTCTTTGTTTCCAACTTTTTCGTTCCAATCACCAGTAATTATCAATACATCTTGATTGCATCTCAATTTCAGGCTGCAGAAGTTGATAAAATTTCTTCAATTTCTTCATCTTTGGCATTAGTTGTTGGTGGGAAAATATGAATAATAGTCATATATGGGCTTTTGAAAGTAGAGCAGCTAAAGAAACTGGAAGAAATAATGAAGTAAAAGAGCTAAACAGAAGATTTCAAAGGGTGACTCGAGAAGACAAAGTATTACGATGAAATGTGCAAAGACCTGGAGTTAGAAAACCAAAAGGGAAGAACACTCTTGGTATTTCTCAAACTGAAAGAACTGAAGAAAAAATTCAGGTCTCTAGCTGCAATATTGAAGGATTCTATTGGCAAAATACTGAACGATGCAGGAAGCATTAAAAGAAGATGGAAGGAATACACAGAATTATTGTACCAAAAATAATTGGTCGACATTCAAGCATTTCAGGAGGTAGCATATGATCAAGATCCGATGGTACTGAAGGAATAAGTTCAAGCTGCACCAAAGGCATTGGCAAAAAAAAAAAAAAAAAGGCTCCAGGAATTGACAGAATACCAACTGAGATGCTTCAACAAATGGATGAAACTCTGGAGGTGCTCACTTTTTACGCCAAGGAAGATGGAAGACAGCTTGCAAAAATGGCGTGGGGACAGTGTCTGACCTCCTTTAACTTCACAAGGGGCAAGGAGAATCAAGATCAACAGCCTAAGGCTGATTCTGAAGCAGAGGTCAAACATGCCCCCTCTCTGTGCCATCTTTACCAATTCTGACACCAACCGTCCCTCCCATGACACTCTCTACTTCTCTGCCAGGTTCAATAATTCATTGCAATGGCCACACAGAACTCACAGACCGTACTGACAATTACGGGGTTTATTAGGGAATAACAGGTTACAATTCAGGCTCAGGAACACTCAAGGATGCAGGACGGCCTCTTCCCAGTTGTGCTCGCAGGCACACCTCTTCCTGGCCCTCAGTCTCTGCCCAAAGGCCCTCAGCTCTCTTGCTCCATGGGCTGGGAAGCCCACTGTGCTGTCTCCTGCGGGTCTTTCCTTCGGGTCTGTGTTGCTGGGCTCTCCTTCTTTGGTGGTAGTGAGCTCTTCTCTCTCTCACCTCTGGGGTGGCTCATTTCAAGTCCAGTAGGCTGGCAAAACTGACCAATCTCTTTGGAGGGCCATAATTACCATATCTGCACAGTCCCACCTAATCACTTGGGTGGTAGTTATAAGACCATGGCTAGAAAGGCCACACAAAAGTGATCCATCATGCTGCACAGCTACTTGGACAATCAACTGGAAGAGAGCCATATCTGTGCCCATTCCAAAGAAAGGTGATCCAACAGAATGAAGAAATTATTGAACAACATCATTAATAGCACATGCAAGAAAAATTTTGTTGAAGATAATTCAAAAGTGGTTGCAGAAGTACCTTGACAGTGAACTACCAGAAATTCAAGCCAGATTCAGAAAAGGACGTGGAATGAGGTATATCATTGCTGATGTCATATGGAACTTGGCTGAAAGCAGAAAATACCAGCAAGATGTTTACCTGTGTTGTATTGACTATGCAATGGCACTCGACTGTATGGATAATAACAAATTATGGATAACAATGTGAAAAATGAGAATTCCAGAACACTTAATTGTGCTCATGAAGAACCTATACGTAGACCAAGAGGCAGTCATTCTAACAGAACAAGGGGACACTGCATGGTTTAAAATCAGGAAAGGTGTGCGTCATGGTTGCATTATTTCACCATACTTATTCAATCTGTATGCTGAGAAAATAATCCTAGAAGCTGGACTATATGAAGAAAAACGGGGCATCAGGATTGCAGGAAGACTCATTAAGAACCTGCGATATGCAGATGACACAACCTTGCTTGCTGAAAGTGAAGAGGACTTGAAGCACTTACTGATGAAGATCACAGACTACAGCCTTCAGTATGGATTACACCTCAACATAAAGAAAACAAAAATCTTCACAACTAGACCAATAAGGAACATCATGATAAACGGAGACAAGACCGAAGTTGTCAAAGATTTCATTTTACTTGGATCCACAATCAACACCCAGGGAAGCAGCAGTGAAGAAATCAAATGATGTTTTGCAGCAAATCTGGGGCAAAAGACTTCTTTATTTTTTATTTTATTTTATTTTTTTATTGTCGTAGTTTAAATGAGATTTACACTTCAAGTTAGTCTCCCATACAAAAATTTACACATACATTGTTATGTGACTCTAATTACTCTCCGCATACTGTGACAGCACACTCCTCCTTTCCACCCGATTCCCCATTTTCATTCAACCAGATCCTAACCCTCTCTGCCTTCCCATCTCACCCCTAGACAGAAGCTGCCCGTTTAGTCTCTTGTATGGACTTGAGCTAAGAGGCACACTCCTCACCAGTAACACTTTATGTCCCACAGTCTAGTCCAATCCTTGTCTGAAGAGTTGGCCTCAGAAATTGTTTTAGTTCTGGGCTGATAGAGAATCCAGAGGCCATGCTTTCTGGGGACAAAAGACTACTTTAAAGTGTTAAAAGGCAAAGATGTCAGTTTGAAGACTAAGCTGTTCCTGACCAAGCCATGGTATTTTCAATCGCCTCATATGCATGTGAAAGCTGTACAATGAATAAGGAAGACTGAAGAAGAATTGAGGCCTTTGGTTTATGGTGTTGGTGAAGAATATTGAATATACTATGGACTGCCAAAAGAAGGAACAAGTCTGTCTTGGAAGAAGTATAGCCAGAATTCTCCTTACTTCGTGTCACATACTTAGGACATGTTATCAGGAGGGATCAGTCTCTGGAGAAGGACATCATTCTTGGTGAAGTAGAGGGTCAGCAAAAAAGAGGAAGACCCTCAACAAGGTGGATTGACATAGCGGCTGCAAGGATGGGCTCAAGCATAGCAGTGATTTTTGAGGATGGTGCAGGGCTGGACAATGTTTTGTTCAGTTGTACATAAGGTCACTATGAGTCGTAATCGACTTGAAGGCAATAACAACAATCTTTAGTAAAGCAGATAGCCAGGTTGTTCCTCCCACAGAGCTGCTGGTGGGTTAAAACCACTGATTTTTCGGTTAGAAGTCGAGGGCTTAGTCATTGTGCCACCAGGGCTCTTAACCAAGGGCACATAGTCATAAAGTGGTGTCGGCCTCAAGGCCTGTGCTCTTTACAACCACTCATTATCTATGTGCCCTTAGGCAGTCATTTTGCCTCTTAGGATCTATATGGTCTTACTGTGTGTTGTAAGGATTAAATGAGATAAAATACAAAAAGCTAAAGGTATTAAAAAAAAAAAAAATCCATTGTTGTTGAGTTGATTCCAACTCATAGTGACCCTATAGGACAGAGTAGAACTGCCCCATAGGGTTTCCAAGGAGCAGCTGGTGGATTTGAACTGCTGACTTTTTGGTTAGCAGTTAAGCTCTTTAACCACTGCACAACCAGGCCTCCACAAAAGGTATAAGTACTAAAAGTATAAATATTAGTTCTAAAATGTTAGTCTGCATATCCTGCTCCACATAGTAGGTGTAGAATAAAAAAAAAAAAATCCAATTGCCATCAAGTCAATTCTGACTCTTAGTGGCCCTATAGGACAGAGTAGAACTGCCCCAAAGGGTTTTCATAGCAGCTTGAGCTGTTAACCACTGTTTGTTAGTTAAAACCCATCTAAATAACTCTGTAAACTTTCTAGTTACTTAACGTCTCACAGCCTTATTTTCTTCATCGTTAAAGCAGGCATGGAGTTCCTGAGTGGCACAAATGTTTGAGCTCTTGCCTACTAACAGAAATGTTGTTGGTTTAAACCCATTCAGAGATGCCTTGAAAGAAGGCCCTGGCAATCTGCTTCTGAATGGTCACAGCCTCGAAAACCCTATGGCGCAGTTCTACTCTGCACACATGGAGTTGCCATGAGTCAGAACTAATAGTGGAACAGAGGGCGTATTTGAGTTGCTTTGAGAATCAAGGAGCCCTGGTGTTACTCGATTAGGGTTGGTACCCTGGAGCAGCCGAACCAATGAAACGTACTCCAAGTCAGAAAGAGAGAGAAAGTTTATTAGGAGGTGACACCAATGGGGAGCCCAACAGCAACATTGGCTGTCTTCCTGGAGTCCCAAAAGGCAATTTTTACATCAGAGCTTATATATCATTTTGGCAAGGCTTACACAGTAGTGTCTTCAGATGGTCGGATGAGTATACATCACAAGACAGTTACAAGAAACTCTTTATTAGGCTAAAGATACACATACCAGACATCTGGACTCTAATCTGTATGCTTATAACAGGCAAAAAAAACTTACATAAAAATCTCTCGACTAGTGGAACTGGCCTGCCAAGTTTACTCTGACCAAGATAAGGAGCAAGAAAGAAAGAAAGTTGCAGACCAAAAGTGCCAGGTGGCCTTCTTAGCTGCCACCTTGCTGGCTGAGGGCCATCCCCCAAGAGAACAAAGAAAAAGAGGGAGACCAAGGCTGCAAGAGCCAAGAAGTCCCCACACCCTTTTGGAAAGAGACCAGTACAGCTGGTTTAATAAAAAAAGAACATTGAAAGTGAGAATGTACAAAATACCAGGGAAAAAAAACTTATAGGTTACTTAGAGTATCATTATGGTGTTAGTTATGTCAAGGTCTCAATTGCCCATTTTGAAAAGGAGAAAACATGCTATGAGGTATTAGGGTCACACTGGTGGCACAGTGCTTGAGAGCTAGGACTACTAATCAAAAGGTCAGTGGTTCGATTCCACCAGCTGCCTCTTAAAAACCCTATGCAGCAGTTCTACTCTGTCCTATAGGGTCGCTATGAGTCAGAATCGACTCGACGGCAACAGGTTTGGTTTTTGGTTTTTGAGAATCAAACAAAATATGTCATTGTCTTCCAGAATAGGAACACATCTATTGTTTATTGGGCTTACTAACATATTGCAGTGAGGGAGATCACACACCATGGGAGGTATGGAGCATCTTAGTAAGAGGGTGTTAGAAAGGAATTATTATAGGATCGAGGCTCACATTAGATGATTTAGAGGCAGGTTCAAGGAAGTAGGGCTTGCTCTGGATTGGATGCTAACAGTGGAGATAAGTCTTTGTTTGAGTATCTTAATGAATCTTACCTAGAAGGAGAGCTAAATCGATAATTGACAAAGAAGTAGCCGTCACTCATATCAGCCAGAAGAGGGGGGTGTTTGGTTTTCTTCTGGGATGTACAATGATGCTTTTGCATGTGCTTAGACATAATTATTAAATTGTCTCTTTTCTTTTAATCTTGCATCATCTTGGTCACAGAGTGAGCATGTCTGATGTTGGTATTTGTAAGATTGTTTATATTCAACAGGAGAACAACTTGGGTTTTGAATGCCTTCCTCGTTCTCAGACAAAATACATAAAGGACAAAATACAAAGGACAAATACATACAGGACAAAATCTAAAATTTATTTATTGTCTCACAATTTTGGAGGCCAGAAGTCTGAATTCATGGTGTCTTCAGGGCCATGCTCTCTCTGCAGGTTTTAGGAGAAGATTTTTTCTCACCTCTGTCAGCTCTGGTAGCCCCAGACGTGCCTTGACATGCAGCTGCAGCATAACTTCTATCTCTGCTTCCATCCTCCCCGAGTGTTCTTCCTTCTGTGTGTGTGTCTGTGTCTCTTCTGTGGTTAAGTGCTCAGCTACTAATGGGAAGGTCAGTGATTTGAACCCACCATGGAAGAAAGATGTGACAGGCTGCTTCTGTAAAGACTTACAGACTTGGAAATCCTATGGGGAAGTTCTACTCTGTCCTTTAGGGTTGCTGTGAGTCAGAATGACTTGACGGCAATGGGTTGGGTTCATATAGGATTAGGACCCAACCTATTCTCATATGACCTCATGTTCATTTAGCTGATACTATCTTCGAAGAACCTATTTCGAAACAAGGTCATGTTCACAGGCAGGTACCTGGGGTTAGAACTTCAACATATCTTTTTGTAGGACACAAGTCAATCCATAACTCTAGGTGATGCATCCACTTTATTTTCTCCCCTTGCCTGCCATTGTATTTTTTTCCATTTTATTGTTTCCAACAATAACTGATACTTCCCCCTCGAGGAGTTTATTATGCCCTGTCTTCCAACTCTTAATCTGTTCATTGCATCCTGTTTATTCCTGTCATAGTACCTATTACAAATTTTAATTATACATTTATATGTTTATTTCTCTCTCTCTTTTTTTTTTTTTTACCAATCAGTTATTAGGGAAGTGAAAACAGGGACCAAGTTTGTCCAAAACTATCATTCAGTGCCTAATATATTTCCTTGCACGAAGTACATGTTCAATAATTATTTTTTTGAATGAATTATTTAAGAAAAGGTTTCACTCTGCCAACTCAGAACTGAAATAACACCCGAAGTCCACTTCTCAGGCAAAGCTTAGACAGGCCTTTAAAACAAACAATAACACACATGAGGAATGTGCTTCTTGGTTCAATCAAATACATGAAACCAAATGGGCAACTCCTGCCCAAAAGCAAGACGAGAAGGCAGGAAGGGACGGGAACTGGACGAATGGATAAAGGGAACCCAGGGTGGAAAGGCAGAGCATGCTGTTACATTGTGGGGATTGCAACCAATGTCACAAAACAATATATGTATACATTTTTGAATGCAAAATTAAGTTGAGCTGTAAACTTTCACCTAAAGCACAATAAAATTAAAAAACAAAAAAGAGTTTCTCTGACATCCCTTTCCCCCACATATGTATACAGCATTTACAATCAGAATAGGCTAGACTTTCCTGTTATATGTTTGCACAGCACTCTGCGTTTCTGAATTTATCACATATCTAATAACTTATCCAGCATATTTCAAACTGTATTGTAAGCTTTATGATTGCAGAATTCACATTTGTCTGTTCAATGTTATAGCCCTATTGCCTAAATAGCACCTGGCATAGAGAAGCCATTCAATACACTTAACTGGCATTGATCATTTTTTCCTGTCTGTACTTGTTTGGAGGGTTTTGTTGTGACTGTTGTACTTGCTTTTTTGTTTTGATACCCAAACACAAGCCTTTTTTTTTTTTTTTTTTTTTTTTACTTCCATTAGCATTTATCTTGTGAGATTCAGTCTATTTTCCTAGCACTTTCAGATATTTTTAGATTCTGATTTTGTCACCTGCCCTCTTGTGTATTCCACCCCACATTTATGTGATCATTTATGTGATCTAGAAATTTGACAACTGTGCTCTCTAGGTTCTCATATAAGCTATTGGTAAAACTTTTGAGTACCAGTGTGGATTGAATAGAGTTCACTGTGGTAGATCCCTAGGTCCTTTTCTTCAAAGTCATTATTAAATAAGAACTCTTTAGGAAAGGTTATTCATCCAAATATAAACTTTCCTAACAATACTCTCAGTTCATCCATGTTTTTCCTTTTCCCTCCCAAGTGTATCTGGGACACGTCCACAGGACTAGGGTCATTCAGGCAGAGTGAAATGGAAGGTAAGAAAAAACATGTAAAACAGTCTAAGAATGCTGGCTGAGAATGCAGAATCATCAGTGGAGAGAGAGCAAATTGGAACCAACATGATAACAGTATGGGACCACTTAGTAATTTGTTCTGAGAATATAATTTTCCCTTAGATTATGATTTAGTCAATATAAAGTTTACCAACCTATACATTATAGGATACCACTTCAATGCTTTAGGGTAGAGGTCAGCAAATATTTTCTTAAAGGGCCAGAGAGTAAATATTTTAGGTTTTGTGATCCTTATGTTCTGTCACAACTACTCAACTTTACCATTGTAGGGCAAAATCAGCCACAAACAATATGTAAATGATTAAACCAAAAACCCATTGCTGTCTAGTCGATTCTGACTGATAGTTACCCTGTAGGACAGAGTAGAACTGCCCCATAGGGTTTCCAAGGAGCAGCTGGTAAATTAGAACTGCTGACCTTTTTGTTAGCAGCTGAGTATTTAACCACTGTGCCACGTGGCTATATTCCACTAAAACTTTATTTACAAAAACAGGCTACATGTCTAATTTGGCCCATGGGCCAACCTAGACCCCCAGATTGCAGTTTGGCAAACTCACCCCCCCTCCCCCCGCCACATACACACAAACCAGTTGCTGAAGAGTGAATTCTGACTCATGACATCTCCATGTATGTCAGAGAACTGTGGTCCATAGGGTTTTCAATGGCTGATTCTTTGGAAGTGGATTGCCAGGACTTTCTTTCAAGGCTCCCCTGGGTGGACTCAAAACTCAACCTTTTGATTAGCAGCCCAGTGATTTAATTGTTTGATCACCCAGAGACTTCCCTTGTGCACACGCTCACCCACGTGCATGCGCATGTGCGCACACACACACACACACACATGCACACATATTTTATTTTGAATAACATTTCTCTGACTCTAGCAATTTGACTGCTCCCATTTGTTATGATCCTTGAAAAGATATCTCTTCGTATCCCAGAAAATATTGATCCAGCCCAAAAGACTAAGTGCCATTATAGCAAATGGATGTTCTCCTACAAGATTTCTCTTATTTGGGCTTCAGTGTCGTATATAAACATAGACTCTTAGGGCCCATATCCACCATGAACCCTGGCCCTTGGACTTGCAGGCAATGTCTATTGAAGGCCAGTTTGACTGGGCTATGGCAGAGGTAACTCCAGGCACACTCTGGTGAGAACAATGGTCACAGTGGAGATATTAGGTAAACCCCCTTTTGAGAAAGGAAAATATGAAATCACAAAAATAACCCTCATATTAAGAAGGAAATAAGCTATAACTAAAAGGATGCTATAAAGCATATCACTTGCAACTCAAAGTTTGTTTAGAAACTTTTGTTACATATGTCTTGATTATTGTTAATAGGAGAAGCTAAAGGATATAATTATATACATCCCAGGGAGCTAGATAAGTATGCATACTAAAATTGTAGCAAAGTTCTTAGAGAAGAATAACATTAACTCTGTGCTGCAGTCTGTCATAAACCTAAATCTCACCCGTTGGGTTTCTGACAGCTTTTCACCTTAACATGATATGGAGCTTTTATATACTCAGATGTTAAACTAAAGGTTGGTGGTTGGAAACCACTCAGCACCACCATGGAAGAAAGACCTGCTAATCTGCTTCCTTAAGATTACAGTCAAGGGCTTCCATGGCAAAATGGTGCTCTAGGCAGAAGCACCACGCCGTCCCTCCACAGCAAAGATCTGAAGAAATAAGCCGAACAGAGAATACAACAATTCTGAAACCCTAAAACATCAAATGAAGAGATAAAGAACTCAGCCAAGCACCAAATGGAGTGAGAAAACTGACAGAGAACAGAGAGTGAGGAGAGATTCATGCAGAGGTACCCTACCAGCTAACGCAGCACGGAACCGCCATCTTGGACTCCTGTCGGAGACCAGCAAATAGGGGGTATGAGAAAGCAGCCTCAAGGAGCATTCAGTGGGAGACAAAACAACTGGTAATTTGCGATATACGCTTTCCCACCCCCCACCCTTCTTCACCCCGACTGAGCCTCCTCTCTGCTTCCTGCGGCCACAATCTCTTGACCGGGAAACACCGGCTGCTTGGATTCCACACACCCGAATGGGCCGGCTCTCTGAGTGCTGTTTGTTGGCTGCTGGTGTTGCTTTTTTCCACTTCTTTTGATTTCTTCCTTACCTCTCACCACCTCCCCCTACTTTTGCTCAAATACCTGGCTCCGTGTGTCATCTTTGCTTCTTCCTGAGGGGCTGCAGCGCTCCAGTAATTTGTGATATATGCTTTCCCACTCCCTACCCTTCTTCACCCACACTCAGTCCCCTCTGCTTCCGCAGACACAGTCTCTTGTCTGAGAAACACCAGCCTGCACTAGCTGACTCTCTGAGTACCATTTGTTGGCTGCTAGTGTTGCTTTATTTTTCTACTTCTTTTGATTTCTTCCTTACCTCTCACCAACTTCCCCTCCTTTTGCTCAAATACCTGGCTCCGTGCGCCATCTTTGCTTCTTCCTGGGGGGCTGTGGAGCTCCGTTCGAGTGTGGAGCTGCTTCCAGGTCTGGGCTGCCATGCTGGTGGGATCCCGGGGCTTTTGTTCATTTGTTTGTTTTGAATTGTTTGTTTTCTTTTCCTTTTCTTGAGTTGGGAGCCCCTTCTGGCCAAGCGGTGCTGCGTGGCAAGGAGACTTCCGCCTCGGCTTCCACACACGTGCAGAAGGATCCCTGAGGCCATTTCTTTTTTCAATTTTTTTTTCTGTTTTTGGGGGGTCTTTCTTGTTATTTATTTATTTTTTAATTTGTTTTGTTTTCTTTTCCCACTTTTTCCCTTTTCATCTTTCTTCATTGCTCAGTTTCTCAACTCTCTATATCTTCCTTCTCTCTCTGTTCCCTGAATACCTCGTGTTGTACACCTCTACGCCTTCTAGCCAGGCTGTACTGCAACACCTGAGAATGACTTCCCCAGACCTCATAGCTGCACCAGTGGGATCCCTGGGAACTTTGTGTTTCTTTAATATTTCTGATTTTTATTTATTCATTCTTTTCTTCCTCTTCCCCTTTCTGTTTTTTTCCTTTTCATAGTCTCTCATCTCTCCACACCAATGGCAAGCTCCTCTAGCATTCTTTCTTGTTTGTTTGTAAGTTTTTGGCTCCTGTACCTCTCTCCTCTCTCCAATATCCAAATTAGCTCCACACATAACAATCTCTCCACTGCATCCTGCCTACCTGCACAGTACGCTTGATGTCACACCACCAAGCAGCACAGGCACGGCTTACTGGAACCTACCCTGTACTGATTACCGACCCGCTCTGGTGGCTGTAGTAAGTGCCACAAACAACCTGTACCAGTAACTCTTCTTCAGCTAGAACTGCCCTGCCACACCATATCTGAGTGACTGACCCTGAGAACTGGAGAAGGAGGCGATAAGTATTGTGCCCACAGACGAGCAAACAACAAAGAACACACACTCCACCTGCTCAGACATAGTCAAATTTAAAAAAAAAAGGGATGAAACAAACAAATCTACAATCAATAAACGAGAAAAACAACTACTGAATGCCCCAAAGACAGCAGACAGTATCAACACATTTACAAAAACAGGACTGGACGGTTCCAGTAGGCGTCAAAATAAAACACCAGATGACTCCCCTGTGGAAGAAAATGCACTAGAAGTACCTGATAGGGGATTCAAATCTCTAATACTCAGAATTCTCCAAGAGCTGAGGCAAAAAGTTGCCAGACATGAGGAAAAAATAGACAAATTCATGGAAAATACAGACAAAAAATTTGAAGAATTCAGGAAAATAATGCAGGAACTAAATACTAAAATAAATTCATAACTAGAAATTATACAAAGACAACAATTACAAATCCAAAAGATAAACAACAAGATTTCAGAAATGGACAGTGTCATAGAAGGGCTAAGAAGCAGATTTGAAACGGTGGAAGACAGGATCAGTGGAATTGAAGGCAAAGAGTTGGATACAACTCCGTTTCAGGAAAACTCAGAA